>NC_054375.1:19039231-19339231 GCF_017654675.1 Xenopus laevis | reverse complement strand
TGCATCTGAGACAGGAAGGCTGAACACAAATAACAACATTGTCAAATGGCACCTGCAGGAAATGACGATGCGTTAAATAGCTGAGGTTGAACTCTGCACCATAGAAATACATTGCACTGGTAAAAACGCTACCTCTCTGGCACCAATTCCGCTTCTGGATGATGCACCTTCTTCCTTAATCCAAAATGGCCAACCGGCGCACTTCCGCCACTGACGTCCCCCATGGTTCACTAACCATGCATCTTTCCTGTACCAAGATGTGTCTTCCGGACTTCCGCTGCCGACGTCAGTTCCGGGGTCCTTCACCGCTACTGGTGCTAGCCTCCCCTTATTCTGCGATTATGACTGGACACGCTAGCTTCTCCTAACCCTTACTTTGGGAGGAATCAAGCCGCTCACCTCGCTGTGTCTCTAGCTGTAAAAATCTCCTAACTCGCCCGCGGGAGGAGAGGACTCGCCCGTGGGAGGAGCGATCTACATAGGTAATGTAGCCCATGCTAACCCCTTACCGGAGATTCTTCTAGGCTTTACCTTTTATTCCTGTTCTGTAACTAGCTTTCTCCTAAGCTTCATCTATCCACTGGCCCGGACAGGACAAAAAAGACTGGAGGAGGAAGTGGAAGTGCAACCTTTGAACTATTGGGGAGTTCCCGTCCGCTGGCCCACTGGGAGAGTTAACCCATTTGGTGAATGCTGACCATGGGTGACTGGGGAAATATCTGCTCAGTGTTGGACTGGCCCGGCAGGACACCTGGAAAATACCCGGTGGTCCCCGACCCTAAATGGGCCCCGCCGTGCCAGACTCCTCTCTAGATCTCTGGAAAAGGGTTTTTTATGCACTGCGCATTGCCTTCTGTGCATGCGCTTGGCACCAGGCGCCCAGGTGCGTTCACGCAGGACGCGCCGAGCGGCACCTTCATGTGCGCGCACTTGGCTCGTCACTGTAGGGGGTGGCGGGGGGCCGTGGACAGTAGTCCCGGTTGGCCCCGGGCCCCCCAGTCCGACCCTGTATCTGCTCTACCCAAACCGGATGCAGACCTATTTGTAAAAATTATAGACTTATCTAGGTATTAAATACTGATATTAAAATCGTAGGTAAAATTATAAGATGCGCAAATTAACACCTTTCTCCCTGCTATAAATAAATAAGATCAAGTGGGGTTTGTCCCTGGGTGCCAAGCCTCTGACGCAACTAGGCGCTTGATCCTCCTCATACAATGAGCTCAAGCAGCAGATGTTAAGTCTATGGTCCTTAAACTTGATATACATAAGACATTCAACTCATTATCCTGGGATTACCTATACTATGTATTAGGAAAATAGGGGTTCGGATCCAAATTATTATTGTGGGTTAAAGCATTATATAATTCCCCGTCTGCTTTAGTTAACATATTAGCCTTCTCCTACATAACACATACCATGCAAATGAAGTTGTGTAATATCAACTGAAATGCGCAGACACGTCCTGACTAAAGGCCCCATTGAAGCTCCCATACCTTCTTGCACAGAGTCTCAGTCAGCTGCTTGCACTCATTCAACTGTTCGATCCACTGATCCAACTCCTTCGTGACCGCCTTTTCAGCCATGGCTTGTCTACGGAAAAGACCGGCAGCCTGGGAGCCTGGGGAAGGCAGTCCTCGAAGGGACAAAGAGCCAATTAATGACGTAAAAAAAAACGACCGCTGCTGTTAGGGGTGGGGACCGTCAGTTGAATAAAATACGGAACCTAGTCGTAATCGCAGCCAAGAGTTTATAGACAGCCAGAGAGCTTCAAAGCACCTGACTGGAAGTTAACAGCAAGCAGCGGTTATAAAAGTATAACATTATCCATCAGTTCGCTGTAATTTTACAGCCACGACTTCTTTCCCAGAGTATACTGTACGGTATAATGGCCGCCGTGATGTCACAAACCTCACCACACACACAAAATCAAATTTAATAAGAATATATGATGTTCTTCGATCCCTATGCAAATAAAGTGTTTGTTATCACACATGTGCATCTATGTCTTTAACAAGGTATAGGAGTCTAAATATATGTCCTCATCATATAAAAACAAGAAGACATATTTTTGAAAATACTGAAAATATTTAAAACATATATTATGAGGGATTTCCTGGGGAAGGGGGTAATATTATTGCCAAGGGAAATATGGTTAATTCCACTTCTGTGATAAAATATGATTAACAACCTAAATAAATACAAAATGACCAATATGCATGTATGTATATTTTTATTTGTATAGCACTCCTTGAGGGCAAAGCACTGTACAGCAAAACAATAAATTGGTAGTAACAAACAAGGGTTCAATGCATTAATAAGTAATAATAAGTGCATTATTAGAAATACAATTCACAAAAATATAATTAAAATACAATAGTGCTTAGTGTCAAGGAGAAAAAATATTGAGGACCCTACCCCATGGGGCTTACAGTATGAATGAGGGGGTAACTTACAGACACAAGTGCTGTAGGTTACAGTGGGTGACACTGTCATAGCAGTGCCAGTTCCCAGTTCAGGTGTTACCCAGGTGCTCCCAGAGGTAGTTTTTTAGTTCCATTTTAAAAAAATTGAAGGAGGATTCTCACTGGCGAGATTCAGGAATGGCATTCCAAATATAAGGAGCCGCAAGAGAGAATGGTTTGACACGAGAAACAGCAGTAACAAAGGAGTGAAGGTTTCAGCCAGGACCTTAAACAAGAGATGCGATGTAGTTAGGTGCAGAGAAATTAAGGGCTTTGAAAGTTATGAGGAGGAGTTTATAAGTTATTTTTTGTTTTATAGGAAGCCATGATAATGACTTCAACAGTAGAGGGGCCTGTACTCTTTTGGATGAGAGGAGGATAATTCTGACAGCAGTGTTAATACAGACTGTAGAGGGGAGAGATGGGAGTTAGGGAGGCCAGTTAGTAGAAGGTTACAGTAATCTAGTCAGGGGGTCTTGGTTGTAGGAGGTGAAAGGAAGTAGTCAAATATTACCCCCAGACAGCATGCTGAGTTGATAGGGTTAATGAGCATGCCATCAATAGATATAGTAAAAAGGGGAATAGGACCAGGCTTAGGTGGGAAGATGATAGTTCAGTTTTTGTTGAGTTTGAGGTGGTGCTGGTTCATCCAATTTGAGATAGCTAGGAGGCAGTTAGAGATTTGAGCCTCTGCTTCAGCTGTTAATGAAGGGGTGGATAAATATATTTGGGTATAATCAGCATACAGATAATAATTAAAGCCAAATGATTAAATGAGATCTCCCAAAGGCAGAGTGTACACAACAACCAACCAAGTACAGAGCCTTGCGGCACCTCAACATTAAGTGCAGGTTTTGTTAGCATAAGAGACATTGAATATTGGTAAGAAGAAAGCCAAGATGCAGCCTGGTTACGGATGCCAAGAGAACACAGACTCTGCATCAGGAGAGAGTGGTCAACCGTGTCAAATGCAAATGATAGGTCAAGGAGGATAAGGATGGAGAAGTGACCCTTGACTTTGGCAACCTGAAGATTGTTTGTTAATCTGCACAAAGCAGTCTCAGTAGAGTGACCAGGCTGGAAACCAGATTGCAGAGGGTCCAACAGATCATGGGTGTGTAGAAAGTTAGTAATACGGAGAACACAATACGTTCTAGGAGTTTAGAGGCAAGCGGTAGTGAGACAGGACGGTAATTTCACAGACAGGATGGGTCAAGTGTGGCCTTTTTAAGAATGGGCTTTACAAAGGCCTGTTTGAAAGGAGAAGGGAAGGTTCCAGAAGCTAGAGTAGAATTAAACATGTAAGTGGTGGCGTAAGCTCTGCCGCACAGTGGTTGAGCAGAGAAGAAGGCATATGGTCAAGAGGGCAAGTTCAGAGAGGGAAGGACAAGAGAAGTTTGGAGACTTCAGACATTGTTACCAGAGGGAAGGAATTAAGACATGCAGAAGGGTGCATAGGAAGGAGGAGCTGGTTTGTATTCGTAGAGGTAGGGATCTGATTGCGGATGTACTCTGCCTTTAAAGAAATCAGCAAAGTCCTGAGGAAAGTGTGTCAGGTTGGCCAATACTGTAAATGAGGAATGGAGAAGAGTATTGAATAAAGAAAACAGAGGTGATGGTCAAGGTCAATTTGTGATTGTTTATAAGGGTACTGTAGTACTCTTGTTTGGCCTTCTACAAGGTAGAATTGAGGCATGACAGTAGTAATTTATAGTGAATAAAGTTTGCTTGCGTATGGGATTTTTTCCACATCCGTTCAGCAGATATAGTACAGGATTGTAAGAATCTGGATTGTGAACTCAATATTCCATTAGAGACATCACACATGTTTTGCATGTGAAAATAATGCAACTAATTTGGAAAGCCTGATGTCAACAGAGCGTGACTAAACTAAATGTATATTTTTATAAGAATTCCTGCCATGTATAGATAAAAACCCACAGTAAACTACTTAACACCACCAAAACCAAAATTGATAAATACAATAAATAAATACATGAATGGATAAATGGATTGTATTCAAGGGGTCATTCATGGGTCTCTGTGCTCCGAAATGCAGCATAGACACAATTGGAAGTCAAAGTGCAAAGAAAAAGGATAAACATGTAAATGTTTAGCACATTGCCTTCCCAGTTGTAAAGCAGTGGCTAAATTACACAAGCATAGTGTCTACAGAAACAAGTCAAGTTTTTTTTATTTTTACTTTCTTACTTGTATTATACTGTTCAAAAATAATTGTTTGCTATTATGCAAGTTCAGTCACTCGAATTTTTTATTCACGTGGTGTTGCCACCGGAAAAAGGATTGAAGGAATTAAAGGAACAGCTTCAGATTAAATATGGGTATGGGATCCATTATCTAGAAACCAGTTATCCAGAAAGCTCCAGGACTTGCAAAGGAGATGGGGGGAAATACCCAAGAGATTTATTGGGTTACTACCAACTGCACCATTTTATAAATATTAACAGAGAAAGGGAGTGGGACAGTGGATAATAGATCAAGATCAAGAGGTGACTAAAACTTTATCCAAAATGTATAACATGGTACTAAACATAGAGGAATTTAAACCATTGTCATTTTGCTCTTCATGGGAGAAAGAATTGGGTAGAAATATACAAGACCATGAATCAATAAAGATTTTCAAACACGGGAATAAGATGACAAGGGCTGTGAAAGTAAAAGAAGCAATATATAAAATGGTGACCAGATGGCACTACACCCCTGTTAAACTCCATAAGATGCACCCACAGACATCCAACCTCTGTTGGAGATGTGATAAAGAGGTGGGTACATATTTACATATCTGGATAATATGTTCAAGATTGAAAGTCCCAGGTATTAGAGAGTATATACAAAATAACATCTATTAAAATTTGTGCTGATGATTATGCAGTAATACTACTGAATGTGTACCTAGAGAAAGCTAAAATGTTGGGGATGATTTACTTACCTTTCAACTAATCCAGCCTGCTAAAGCACTTATCCCAAGGAATTGGAAGTCAAAGGATCCCCCTACATATAATAACTGGTTAAAATCTGTGGATGAAATAAGAGAACTAGAGGAATTAACACACGTATATCACAATAATAGTGCAACGTATTGGCAAATATGGTCTCCCTGGCTTAGATTTATAGAATCAATGGAAATGGGAAAGGAGCACTAGGAAGACGTAGGGTAAATAATCTTGAAAGTGTATTAAGTATGAGACCTGAAATTAATGATATAGCGGACGTCTTACACTGATGGCAATACATGATATGATAAATGTATTAACAAAATGTACTTAATGACATGTGATGAAGACTGGTATTTGATATTACCCTGTCACTTCACCCTTTTTATGTACCCTTCCCTTATGCTTGGAAAAATTTATGAAATAAAGAAATATTAAAAAAAAAAGAGACGTCTTCCTTTTTATACCATAGAACAGTGACATCTACAGTCCATTTGTAAGAAATTGCCATCTTTGATTTTGTTGTTCAGTGAACTTACATGAAGCCCTGATTATCATAACAAAGGGTTGCCTGTGACTGCTAAGCCCTGCTGTGGGGATCATAAATTAACTTACTGTATGCGAGAAAAATTGCTCAACAGGATGTAGGCAAGTTGGGGGTTTATCACAGCATCTTGGCAGTTGGGAGGGTTTCTGTGGGGGCATGTGAGAAACCAGGATAAAAGAACGCTGACAGAGGAAAAGGGGGCTGGGCAGCTGGGAGGAAAAAAGAGGCAGCTGGGGAGCTGGAGAAGCCTGGGACAAGACAACATGTGAGGAATGCAGACCAGAGGGAAAGCCATGATGAAGCTGACCTCTATTCCATTGCTATGGTGGTAAAAACAATGTAGACTTGTATAATGTGTAACTTTAAATATTGTAATTATTGTCTAAGTGTAATCATGTGTAACAATCCATTGATTTATTTTACAATATATCACTTAATATGCGCTTATTGGTGTGGATTCATTGTCGGCTTGCTCAAAAGAACCAGAACCCTAGTAAGAGGGTTGAGGTATATTATTATTTATATAATAGCCTAAATTAACACATTTACTAAATTGCCAGGAGAATACTTTAACACAGGAAAGGGAAACAGTTTCCGATCTAAAATTAAGGACCACACTTGGGCAAAACTCTAAATTAGGGTCCACTTAGTTATCCAAAACCTTAGGGAACTGCCTGAATAAAGGGTAACTAAAACAGTCCCCTACATTTGTACAACAAGCTTTAATTAGAATAGCTGCTGTTTAATGCAACACTTAGCAACATTATGTCCCGCTTAACAAATTCCACTAAGGTTTAAATTTGTAAATTATGTAGCTTGCCAGGGCAAAAAATGCCTGTGCCTAAGTTATGCTGTCATTCTTATTTACTAGTGTACAGTATCAGTATATCTGTGTTCTCCGTGGTCATAATCATGTGACCTCCCTGCTCTGGAGCAGTTGGAGTCTGGTAATGATGGAGAGAATTTGAATACAGTCATAACCGCTAGTGGATGAAGCCAAGAGTAAGCAAATATTATCATGACATGAATAGATAAGACTTCATAAGACAGTGATATAATACTGGGCAGAAAAGACTGCAGGATGACATAGGGGTATGTTAACTAGGAAAGACAGGAAGAAGGAAGACAGGAAACTTAGGATAAATACAGAATAGCAAATGCTCTTTATTTCAACAAAAGTAAGGTTTTGGGTTTTTTTGAGAATTGTTAGAATATATTAGATTGAATTTGTATCAGGTTCTGCAGAATGACTGAAACTGACCACACATATATAAAACAGATAAGTGATTTATTGGTACTTAGCACAAAAGCTGAGGGACTCAGCAGCAATCCCATTGCAACCAGGCACTTTCAAGTACAGGCAGAAGTCACCTGGCAAACCACCAGGAAGAGCTTTATATATATGATTATTAAAACAGGATATATACTACTTGCATACTATATATAGTAAAATCAAGCACATCTTCAAACTAGCAAAAGCCTTCATACCATCTTTAAAGTGTTGTTCTATTAATAAAAATAGTATTAGTATTAAAGGAAAACTATAAAAAGATATTGCATAAAACCCTGCTTCATGTAAACAAACCATTTTCATAATAATATACTTTTCTAGTAGTGTGTGTCATTGGGTAATCATAAATAGAAAACTGCCATTTTAAAAAATAAGGGCCGCCCCCTGCGATCATACGATTCACTGTGCACACATACAAACTATACATGTTAGGTCACATGAGCCAATTAATGAGTTGTGTCTTTTGCTTCCTGTTACATTTGGGGGCAAATTTACATAGGGTCGAATATCGAGGGTTAATTAACCCTCGATATTCGACTGCCGAATGTAAATCCTTCGACTTCGAATTTACCGCAATTGCTACGATCGAAGGTAAAATCGTTCGATCGAACGATTAAATCCTTAGAATCGAACGATTCAAAGGATTTTAATCCATCGATCGAAGGATTTTCCTTTGATCAGAAAATTGTTAGGAAGGCTATGGGGACCTTCCCCATAGGCTAACATTGGCCTCGGTAGGTTTTACTTGCCGAAATAGGGGGGTCAAAGTATTTTTTTTTTTTTTTAAGAGACAGTACTTCGACTATCGAACGGTCGAAGTCGTAGTCGAAAGTAGAAGTAGCCTATTCGATGGTCGAAGTAGCCAAATTCGACCATTCAAAATTCAAAGTTTTTTTTCTTCTATTCCTTCACTCAAGCTAAGTAAATGGGCCCCTTAGAGTTGTAGTATTTCTGGTCAGGTGATCTCTGAGGCAGTACACAGACCATCACAAAATGGGGGTTCAAGGCAAGAAAAGTAAAAGGGCAATATTTACTTAAATATATATTCCAATTTGGTAAGATTCTTTAATATGCCACTTAATATGATATAAACTATCTGTTGCTTAAGTATTTATTTTGGGGGTATAGTTTTCCTTTAAGATTTATTTTTTCACTTGCTATTATTCTTCTTTATTGGAGGAAACCTGAAATGTCTTCATAGCTAATGCTGCTTGCTGGATGATGTGGGAAATATCATTCATGACATCAACAGAGTGTTCCTGGACATCATAACTTGCAGAGTCTTCAAAAGTTCCTGGAAAAAAACACATAACATCAGATTTAGCAGATTATGTGTGCATAACTTTTTCCAAAAACCAAATAATGTTGGGAGACTTGAGCGCCTTCATGGATGTAAGTGATTTCACTACAGTCTAGTTATTCATTTAACATAAAATAGATTAATGTCACTACTAGAGATAAGAAAACCAATTCCACAAACATAGACCTCAGGTGAAACAGTTTGCAACTACATTAAGGAAAACAATTAGCTGCCATTTTTTTAAATATTTATTTGTGTTGAAAAGCAGCAGAAGCCAATCATAATAGAGGAACAATAAATATTCTTTGATATTTGTGCCATTTTCCAACAAACACTAGTGAGTTGGGGGAAAGGACTAGGTTGGCATCTAGATGGTCTAGCAAAAAGGAGAACTAAACCCTAAAAATGAATGTGGCTAAAAATGCCATATTTCATATACTGAACTTATTACACCAGCCTAAAGTTTCAGCTTCTCAATAGCAGCAATGATCCAGGATTTCAAACTTGTCACAGGGGGTCACCATCTTGGAAAGTGTCTGCAACACTGCAACAATGCTCAGTGGACTCTGAGCAGCTGTTAAGAAGCTAAGCTTAGGGTCGTTACAAATTATTCAGCAGAAAATTAGGTTGGCCTGTAATATAAGCGGACGCTAAAAGGCTGATTATTAAATTCTGATGCTAATTGCACTGTTTTCTGTGCTGCCATGCATATTGTAAGTGGGTCCCTAAGCTCAGTAAGTGACAGCAGCACAGAGCATGTGCAGTGAATCAGCAGAAAAGAAGATGGGGAGCTACTGGGGCATCTTTGGAGGCACAGATCTTCCCTGCTAAAGGGCTGTGGTTGCCTTGGGCCTGTACAGAAGCCCAAAATATGTACAACATTTCTAGCTTCTTAGTTGGTTAGGCTTTAGTTCTCCTTTAAATTTAGCTAGGTGTTCTGGCTCATTGGCTGTATGTCTCCCATGTCTACAAAAATAGGGAGTTTACCATGGTACAACTGCACTACATTTTCACCCACCAAAATATTACTTTAAGGATCCATACAAATACCAGTAATTATACAAAATGGCTAGGGTGTGGTCAGTTTTGGGCTTGACTATGTAAATAAGCTAAAATGATTTAAGGTTCCTTTTGTAACTGCAGATTGGCGTGTTTTTATGTCCCAAGGAAAATGAGTCAGATGGTTGTGTGAACATCAGCTGCACATGTTTTCATATGCACCCTCGTTATATTAATGGACTGTTTTTACCATCAAATAGCAGTAAGTATGTCCATTTTGCATTAACATGGTACCTGTACCCCTTACAAAATTATGATAGCAACCACTATAAACATGCAGTGAGTTCTGGCCTATGTCTGGAGTGTCATTTTAGGAACTTTGGGACAAATGGGTTAATATCTGTCTACTCCAAACTGCAAAGCTTTGCTAAAGTGATCATTTGTCATGAAATATCTAAAAATCACCTCAGAGGGGTAACAAAGACTTAAAGACAAAATCCAGGTCAGGGCAAGCAAAATTCAGGATTCAGGTAAGAGTCACACTCACAACAGGAATCCAGGGATAGGCAGAGCACACTGGAAGAAGGTAGGCATTATACTGGGCATGCTGATGAGGTCAGGGGAACCCAGAGTTTAAGGATCTGGCCATTAAAAAAATGCAATAAAATCAACCAATAAAATAAGCAATTATACAGCGCTAGTGCTAGTGTATAAGTGAGCACTTGTCAAATTAGGTATTATATATATTTTTTGTTTGCTAAAGTACCCCAACCCAAAAATGTGTTGTCACTTTCTTGAGTACAGACAGGCAGATGATAATAATGGAGGGCAGCCATAACATGACTGGGGCTATTGTTTTATACAGAAACAGTAGCCAGCTCCTTGTAAAACAACTCCTATAATTTCCAATTTTTTTTGTCACATGACCCTTGTGTTGCCCAATAAAAACAGCAGCATTCGAAAAGTTTAATCTTTGAAAAACATGTTGCAGGGAGAACCGTGGATATTTATGAAAGGTTAGACCAAACAATCCCTTTCTTTTCAAATTTAATTACAGTGTTCTTGTATTTTATCATTCTTTCCTAGATTTTTTTTTCTCTGGATCAAAAGATGTGGAAACTGATTTATTGAGCTCTATAGATTTGTGATAAATACATTTTCACTTTGAAGCAGGCTTTGAAACTTTTTGTCCACTGCTCATAGGGGGAAATTTACTAAAGGGCGAAGTGGCTAATGCTGGCGAAAATTTGTGACGTCATATCAGCACTTCGCCGGTTTAATAACAGTAGCTGGCATAAATTCGCTGGCGTTATTTCGCCAACTTCGCACTCTAACGCCAGGCGAATTTTCGGTCTGGCGAAAGAGCTTTACTACGCAAATTCACTAAGTTTTTTATTTTACTGACCTTTATCGCCAGACTTGCCTTCGCCACCTCAGACCAGGCGAAGTGCAATAGAGTAGATAGGAGTTCCTCAAAAAAAAGTTGAAAATTTTTCTAAGTCCCAAAAAACGCTGGCGTTTTTTCCTATTTTAAGGGTGAGACTGAAAAAGGTCGTAAATTTTTTTTGGGGGTACCCTCCTTCCCCACTACATTTGCTAACATATGGCACCTAAACTATACTGTGGGCACATGTGTAGGGCATTATAACAACTTTATATAATTTTATTAAGGTTCCCTGGCCTTGTGTAGTGCAATGTATTTGCTGCGGCATATACGTCCATAGTACTTTAACTGCACACCGTATGCTAATTAGCCAATGCTAGCGTAATTTCGCTGGTGTAATTTTGCCAGCGTTCGGTACCCTGTGTGCAACATCAGATCTTCGTGAATTAGCGTTGTCCAGGGGAATTTATGCCTGGCGAAGTGTTACGATGTGCGCGAAGCCAGCGCTGGCAAATTTTATGTTAGTGAATTTGCCCGCTAGTTGGAGAAAAAAAAAGGATATTTTTCCCCCGTCGGTAAATCCAATGTAGAAAATGTCAGGGCCCAATATATGGGAACTATGGGAACATTTCTTGGTCACATGGCCAGTATTTCAATAAAATACCAGCCAAAGCTGGCACCGGTATTACAAATTTACCAACAATATATCTAATTCACAAAAAAAGGTATTGTCCCCCCCAACGGGCTTATGGGCTCTAATAGAGCCCATAAGCCAGTTGGGGAGACAATACTTTTCACCCTATGTTGCATAAACCACATAGCATAGCAAAGAGCACCTATCTTGCAAAAATAATTTATCCAAGCAACAATATATTTAATTCACAAAAAAATGTATTGTCTCCCCAACCGTGCTCTTTGCTATGCAATAAAGGGTGCAAAGTCTGCAACAGGTCAAATCATCAATAGCATTTATACACCACCTGTTTAACATCGTATCTATGGTAGCCTGATTTTGCTGATTTTTTTTTTTTTTTGCCATATAGATGTCATAGACAATCACGTTTATCATAAACGGGAAGAAATATGTAAAGACTTTAAATATTTGGCATTCAGTCAAGGTGACATGTGGATACCTATCTACCCACCTCTAGTTGTAACACTAAATGCATCTGAAGATGATGACGAAAGTGATGAAGTGGAAAACAAGAATGAAAATGGTAAATTGTCTAGATACGTGTCATAGTGAATAAAAAAAATCAGGCACTTTGCCCTGGATCAACTTGTACTATGAGCCATCTTTCAAAGCCCTGTATTCCTTTATTTGTTAAAAAGTCATCCATTCCCTTCGTAAAGCTATCTAATGCATAAACCAGTGCGACTGATTCAGGGAGAGAATTCCACATCTTCACAGCTCTCACTGTAAAAAAAATCCCTTCCGAATTTTTAGACTGAACCTCCTTTCTTCTCTTGTCAGCTGGAAGAACCTACTGTACTGGTATACAGTATAAAGTATTAGAGAGATTCTTAAATGATCCCCTTAAATATTTATACATAGTAATCATACCCCCCCAAGCGCCTCTTCTCCAGCGTGAACAAGATTTTCCATACATTTTACCAGCTTAGTTGCCCTTCTCTGGACCCTCTCTAATTCAATAATTCAATAATTCAATTGGAGTTTCCTATCCAAACGCAAACTACTTCATTAAGCCCATAAGCCAGTTGTTTAGAAATCAGTCGTTTGTGGGGCACTGTATCAAATGCTTTGACAAAATCCTTCGAAGTAAAATTGAATATTGAATTTGAAGGTATTTAGCACAAAGCTTCGATCGAATGATCAAATAAAAATCGAACAATAAAATCGTTCGAATCTAACGATTCAAACGATTTTAAGTGATCGATCGAAGGATTTTTATTCGATCACAAAAAACTGGGGAAGGTCCCCATAGGCTAACATTGCACCTCGGTAGGTTTAAAGTGGCGAAGGTATGAAGTCGAAGTATTTTTTAAAGAGACAGTACTTCGATTATCGAATGGTCCAATAGTCGAACAATTTTTACTTCGAATCGTTCGAATCATTCGATTCGATCAAATTCGATCGAATTTGACCAATTAGACATTAGATGGTCGAAATACCCAAAAAATACTTCAAAATTTGAATATTTTTGCATTTGAATTATTCACTCGAGCTTAGTAAATCTGCCCCTAAGTGTTTATTGCAGAGTGCGGTGCAACATTTCGGGCGGACCCCTTTGTCAAGCATACGGAACATACATGAGGTGCATATAAATACACAATACATTAATTAACCAATTAAACCACCCACAAATCATCCCCCAATCCACGAAGAGCAAAATTCACAAGGGAAACATCTTCAATTTAGGTGTGTAATCACATTAAGAGACTAAAAAGTTTCAGTATGAAAAAGATTTTTTACAAAGAATATTTCTAGTAGAAAAATTTTTTAGTAGAAAATTTATTTTGGTAGAAATGTTTTTTCTGTGTATAAATTGTCCAATCCTCCATCTTGGTTTCTTCCTTCATAGGTATTGTGGCAGAATTACACAGGGTGATAAAAAAAAGCAATAAAAAGTGCAAAAATGTCCTTAATGGTACAAAAATTTAATATGCTGAAACCAAACAGAAATTATACAATATTTAGGCAAAATTTAAAACAGGATAAAAAACTATTTTAAATAGTAATTAAAGTATCTTACCCTACAGGAGGACAATGTAGTGTGTGATAAACTTTCCCTGATTAAATAGCAGAATATTGAGCGTTCATCTGCAAAAAATATATAACCCCCACTATTCAATATACAAAAAACAAGACATTCATCGTATTCATCGTTCAATCCCTTAGGATACTTAGTTCCCAGCAGCCATATCCAGTAGTATTCCCTTTGATGTAATAACCTTTTTACACCCTGACCTTGCTTAACATTTATCTTTTCCAAAATTTGCCATCAAAATTGTGCCACCTGATGAAATGCATATGAAAATGTCTAGTCAACAGTGTTTCTTTTTTCTCTTTTTGTCCTTTTGTAGTTTTATCACTTGCTTGCCTACTTTCAATTTCGGGCCTCTGAGGTTCCCCAGGTAGACTATCTACTAGCTTAAAATTCCGAATCACAGATTTGTGTTCATTTAACCGCATCTTTACAGGTCTTGTAGTTTGCCCTATATAGGCTTTACCGCACAGGCACTTAAATGCAGTTAATCACATTAGAGCTGTCACACGTGGAAAAGCACTTTACACAATGCTTGGTACCCAATGTAGGATGCATTACCACTTCACCTGGTATAATCCCATAACAATAACCAAATTTCCAATATGGAAAGGTGCCCTTTGTATTGACACTGCTGTGTAAATCCTTAGTGGATACTTGTCCTGGTTTGATTATGTCCCCAATATTCCTACCTCTCCGGTAGGCGAACAAAGGGGGAAGCTTGAATAGATGTCCAAATTTGGGGTCTGCCTTAAGTATTTCCCAATATTTCAGAATAACCTTCTTACATATTTTAGAATTAGTATCAAAAGTAGTAACAAAGGGTATACGTGATGAACAGCAGTTTCTCTTCTGGTTAACGTTTCCTAATGCGGGGGCCTTTTGACCTCTTCTTTAATAGTGAAAAGCTCCCTTTTTTTGTAACCTTTCTCAACAAATTTCTGTATCACCTTTGTAGTTTCAGATTCAAATCACCTCATTTGAGGTGATACACTTAACCCTTAATAGCTGGCTTCTAGGGTGACCTCTAAATAAACCCAGAGGATGAAAACTTGGATTGTACAAAATTATTTTTATCAGTTGGTTTAATGTACAGAGAGGTTACAAAAGAATTTCCAATCCGTGTCATGGTTTATTTAGAGGTCTCCCTAGAAGCCAGCTATTAAGGGTTAAGCTTATCACCTCAAATGAGGCTCTATTTGAATCCAAATCTACATAGGTGATACAGAAATTTGTAATGCATCCTACATTGGGTACCAAGCATTGTGTAAAGTGCTTTTCCACGTGTGGCTATAATGTGATTTACTGCATTAAGTGCCCGTGCGGTAAAGCAAACTGTAGGGCAAACTGCAAGACCTGTAAAGACGCGCTTAAATGAACACAAATCCTTGATTCTGAATTTTAAGCTAGTAGATAGTCTACCTGGGGAACCACAGGGGCCCAAAATTTAAAGTAGTCAAGCAAGTGATAAAACTGCAAAAGGACAAAAAAGGAAAAAAGAAACATTGTTGGCTAGACATTTTCATATGCATGGCGCAATTGCAATGGCAAATTTTGGAAAAGATAACGGTTAAGCAAGGTCAGGATTTAAAAAGGTTATTACATCAAAGGGAATGCTACTGGATATGACTTCTGGGAACTAAGCACCCAAAGGGATTGAATGAGGAATACAATATGTCTTGTTTTATGTAAATAATTAAATAGTGGTTCTATTTTTTTTGCAGATGAACGCTCAATATTCTGCTGTTTAATCAGGAAAAATTTTATCACACTCTCCATTGTCCTCATGTAGGGTAAGATACTAATTACTATTTAAAATATTTTTTTTTAAATTTTGTATAAATGTTGTATAATTTCTGTTTAGTTTCAGCATATTAAATTTTTGTACCATTAAAGACATTTTTGCACTTTTTTAATCATTTTATCACCCTGTGTAATACGGCCACAATATGTATGAAGTAAGCAACCAAGATGGTTTTTCTATTAGAAATATTCTTTGTAAAAAATCTTTTTTGGGCGTGGCCTAAGCACGCAATGCGTTAGTAGCTATTTCACAGCAGCTCCCGGGACAACTTAACAAATAACTGACCAGACACAATAAATGGCGCAGATGAAGTAATTTCATCACCGCTAATACCAGAATACTCCTCAGCATGGGTAGAGTGAAAAAGACGCAATCCCCGCTGAAGCTTACTTCTTTCTACACGAAAAAGCCGGAGCTGGAAGATATCCAAGATGGCGCCAAAACACAATCGGAGGACTCCGTGTTGCAGCAAAGTTCCCCAGGTACAGCTAAAGTTGCACCCTCCACTCCACACAAACCCTCTACATCGGAGCAACATATCAAGGATATGTTATCAGCCTTCTGGGCAGATCTCCAAACGGACTTTAAAAATATGATGAAGACCTGAAGTCGGAGATAACTGCCTTAGGCAATAGAACAGGGCATTTGGAGGATAAAATGTCGGAAATGGTTAGTGCTCATAATAACCTGGTGGATGAGACATACAAAACAAGGGAGAATCTAGTTGATATGAAACGCAACTAATTGATCGCATTCACCGTGTCTACAAATCCAAAAACACCCCTCAGACGGCACAGAGAGATACAATAACTAGAATGCACTTCTTCCGTGCAAAGGAAGGGTTACTCCAGGCAGCTAGAAATTCGGAAAATAAACCTGACAAATTGAAGAATATAAAACTATTCACAGATCTTTCTCCAATGACATTACAAGCCAGAAGGGAATTTAAAGAAACAACTGCTCTATTGCGACAGCACAGCATTCCTTATCGGTGGGGATTTCCACGGTGGCTTATTATAATATAAGACGGATCCTCGACTAAAATTACAACTCCAGCACAAGGGGCTACCCAAGTCCGCATATTGGGCTTACATCACATCAAACAGGCCAAACAATTGCAGGAACAACAGGAGGAAGATCCGACTCTGCACACATGAAGAAATACGTGAAGTATTATAAAAATGTTTCTCTGTGTCTATCTAAGGGTGACATTCTCCTGGGAAATCTGCTGGGTGCATGTTAGTGTTACTTGGCTGATTGGTCAACCCCCGATATAGACTCTACCCTGAGGGCTCTTACAGGTATAGAGCCCCACGGTTCAGTGGGAATATCCACTATCATTATGTTAATGTTTTCTCTTTCATATGCATTTTCTCTTTCTCTCTTTTTCCCTCCTCCTATCCCCTCTTGGTATGCGTATCCTAGGATTTTATTTACTTTTTGGTGTATTTTATGTAAATGGTCCAGTGAGGTTAACACATGGGTGACATTATGCATTCAACGTATTAACCATAATGCCATTTAATATAGTAACTATCAATACTAAGGGTCTTAATAGTCCTTACAAAAGATCTTCTTTACTTCATGAAGCAAAAAAGCAAAAAGCTGACATAGTATTTATACAGGAGACCCATTTTACTCCATCCACATTATGTATGCCAAAAAACAGAACATTTTCTATAATTTATTCTGCCCCAGCACAAAAGAAGAAGACTGGTGTAGCAATATTAATAAATGAAGCCTTAGACTTCACCTACATTAGTCACCATGTGGACCCCAAAGGACACTGTATTATATTGAATTGTATTATTAATCAAAAGCCAAACACCCTAGTAAATTTATATTCCCCTAACACATCCCAACTTGCATTTATCAAAGGAGTTATGTAGTAAATAATATCCCTGAAATACGGATCTCTGATACTAGGAGGAGATTTTAACCTCGCCCCTAATCACGTAGTGGACAGATCTCAAACCTCCAAAAGTAAGCCCAAGACTAGACTTTCCCCATTTCAGATTCTTATGCAAAAATATGGACTACTACTTGGAGACTTCAACACCCTAGTGAAAAAGATTATACATTTTACTCCCATGTACATTTAACATATTCCAGGATTGATCTAATACTGATACAAAAAGGTTTGCTAGACTACCTTGATCATACTCACTTAGACCTCATTACATGGTCGGACCATGCCCCCTATGACAACGACGATAAAAGATCAGACTCATATATCCTCAAGAGCTCAATGGAGACTGAATCCACTATTGATATCTAAAAACATCATTCAAAGAGAAAGTAAGTAAGGCCATTCAAGAATACTTCTTGTTGAATGATAATAACCAATGCAGTACCTTTACTTTTTGGAATGCCCACAAGGCATTTGTTAGAGGTTTTCTTATTAAATTGGGTTCTAAATACAAAAGAGAAAACATATAACATACCAAAATCTGTTGCTTAAACTATACACTCTATAAAATACTCATAAACAATTATCTAGTCAAGCTACAAATGTTTTAATTACTGAAGCCAAAAAAGAATTACAAAATGTAGCTATGATACTAATGCAAAGTAAACTATCGTTTATTAAAGCTGCGCAATACAGAATGGGGAACAGAGCATCTACACTTTTAGCACAACAGCTACGATCCAATCAAGTGAAAAAACGAATTCATATGGTAAAAGATAAACAAAATAATCCCATTTATTATCCGAAGGAAATAGGGAATAGATTTGCTGAATTCTACAAACTCTTGTATAATATTGAAGAGGACCCCAATGTAATGTCCCCCACTATATCTGAAGTAGATGAGTTTTTAGACAAAATTAAACTACCACAGGTGCATCAAACAAAGTGGGCGCAACTCAAAAACCCAATAACTGATTCAGAAGTCTTGAAAGCAATATTATCTTTCCCCAGCAATAAGGCCGCAGACCCAGATGGGCTCACCCATATATACTACAAGACATTATCTCCTCTATTAATCCCTTATTTAACAAATACTTTTAATGCAGCCTTTAGCTCAGGATATTTCCCTAAAGAAATGCTTACATCGCAAATTATAACAATACCAAAACCTGGGAAAGACCCAAATTTAGTACAAAATTACAGATTATGATCATCTTATTGAATGCAGACTTAAAAATCGATGCCAAAATCATAGCTATGCGATTACAAACAATTATGCTGGAAGTTATAGACCCTGATCAGGTGGGATTTACAACAGGCAGAGGAGCTCCTGATGGCACTCGAAGAGCTATAGACATCCTACACTGGATAGAATGCACTCGAACGCCTTTTCTGCTTCTTTCTCTAGATGCAGAGAAGGGGTTTGACCTATTTGACAAGAGTACTACATAGATTTAAATTCCCAGTAGAAATTATTAAAGCAATATTGGCGCTATACACGGTTCCCTCTGCACAAATTAATACTAATGGAACTCTTTCTGCCCCCTTTGATATAACCAATGGAACTCGCCAGGGGTGTCCACTGTACCCTTTGATTTCCTCCCTGATGATTGAACCCTTAGTTCAAGCTATACGCCAGGATCATGATATCAAAGGGAATAACATATTAGGCTCTGTTCATAAGGTAGGCCTTTTTGTTGATGATACTGTTATCTACATGTTTCACCATTCTCACTCACTACATAAACTAATGTTATTACTACAAGATTATTCTAAAGTTTCATATTACAAACTCAATGTAACTAAAACACAAGCTGTCTGTATTAATGTCCCGGAAAGTGAAGTTATTTCTATTAAGCAAATATATAAGTTTGAATGGACGGACCTTGTGTTCCCTCCAGGTGACATTGTTAAAGTGAATTTCACCAAGTTGTATCACAATTTATATAATGACATTAATGCTTGGAAGACTCAGTATTTATCCTGGTTGGGAAGGCTTCAGGCTTTAAAAATGTTAGCACTACCAAAAATCCTGTATATGTTTAGAACAATCCCCGTACATATTCCAACAAGTTACATATTGAAATTGCAGAAGAGCTTTAACCATTTTTTATGGGCAAATAAAACAACTAGAGTATCACAAAAGATCCTGCAATTACCAAGATCATCTGGGGGACTTAATGCCCCTAATATTATGGGTTATTATAAAGCTGCTACCCTTGCAATGGGTGCAAATAGAGCAGAGCTCAATACTCCCTCTACTGCTGCCACAAGTCATGGGCACTCATGGGCACTCCAACTCAAATCGTGGATGACCTTGGATACGGATAAGCAATGGGTGCAAATAGAGCAGAGCTCAATACTCCCTCTACTGCTGCCACAAGTCATGGGCACTCCAACTCCTCTCAAGTTTATTGACTTACAAGATGCCCCACCCACAGTAATTCATTCAATAAATATCTGGCAAAATCATAAAATAATTTTTAAAACATCACTGCAGATATCTCCTATGGCACCAATGTCAACATTGGATCTCCTCATACCAGATCTTAAACTAACCCGATGGGGTGACTTTCGCCTAGCACAAATACACTACCTCACTAAGAAATTACAACTACTGTCATTTGAGGAGCAACAACAAAGACATCTCTTTCCTAAAATGGTGTTCTATCAATATTTACAAATAAGGCATTTTCTGAGATCTAATAATGCCATCCCTCTCAGGGAACCAACTCCTATGGAAAGGTGGCTGATCAACTTAACACCAACTAAAGGGGGAATATTACCTGGTATATGACTCCACATAAACTACAGCGCATCTACAGGAATATACATGTTGGAGAGGATGCCATCAGAAAGGAGATATGTTACACATATGGTGGGAGTGCCCTAAACTCCAGCGGCTATGGCCACAACTTGAGACGTTTTGTAAAAATAAATGGAACTTACATATCCAATTTACTCCAGAAGTAATAATACTTGGCCTCATTAGCCCAAATGTTCCAAAAGAGTTTCTCACAATTTTACACCATTTGATCTTTGTGGTTAGACAACTTATTGCACGAAAATGGAAGTCTGTAAAAACCCCATCAGTTCAACAAATTACTCAGAACTTTGACTTACACTACCAATATGAAAAAATGGCAGCCATGGCCACCAATACCATGGGAAAATTCTACAAGAATTGGGATAAGTGGATTACCATAAGGCATAAAACTGGGTCATAAGAAATATGGTTTAATGGTACCCCTCCCCCCTCTCTTCTTTACTTTTAATCTCTGTCTTTTCTATTCTAATTTAATTTTGTTATGATTACTATGTGGATGGAGCACTTGCTCTATTATGGAAAAAACTTGAAAATCAATAAAGAAATATATTGGAAAAAAAAATCTTTTTCATACTGAAACAGTTTCTTCTTTAAATGTGATTACACACCTGAATTGAAGGTGTTTCCCTTGTAAATTTTGCTCTTCAAGGGTTGCGGGATGATTTGTGGGTGGTTTAATTGGTTAATTAATGTAATTTAATGAACATATCAGACAATGTTCTGCCTCTAATCATGCAAAGTTAGGTCTGACAAAACTGGTGACGGTCTCCCAATGATATTGTCAGATCGGCAATACATGCCTAGAAATTATCAGTAGCAGACTGAAATCTTCTAACCTGTCTGATCGACTGAACGACCCATCGACATGGCGCGAAAGATGTCAGGACACTCTACGCACAGTCCGAAATCAAATTTTTGTGTCTATGGCCAGCTTTACTGGCCTATAATTGCCAGGCTAAATTCGTAATCCCTTTTTTAAATATAGGAATGACATCAGCTTTCCTCCAATCCATAGGTACTATACCAGATGAAAGCAAGTCTGAGAAAATCAGAAATAGAGGCCATTCTAAAACCAAACGAAGCTCTTTTAGAACCTAAGGGTGTATTTCATCTTGCCCTGGCGCCTTGTTTACATTAATTATTATTAAAGCTTTATGAACTATATCCTGAGTCAGTCATTGATTAGATTGAGCTGAGCCATCAGTGCAGCTATGAAGTGAGCCTGGGAACTCTGACTCCTCTATTCTATACACTGAAGAAAAAAAATGATATAACACATTTGCCTTTTCTGTATCTGTTTCAACCATACTGTTACCATTATTTAAAGGAGCCAAAGTTAATGTTAGTGTTAGCCTCTGCCGCTATGCACTCCTCATTTTCAATCATTGCCTTCCAGATTGCTGGTTTACAACATTTATTATAGTGTTTATGTCCCATAGACTTCTTTCTCTTCATTCCTGGTAACTTTTTTACTTCTATATTGTGTGAGAGAGATGATTGACAAAGCACTGGTAGGTAGCATGCTGCATCCCCCATTTAGGGGCAGATTTATCAAAGGAAATACTTCAAATCGAATTAGATCGAATGCGATATTCCTTCGATTCAGCCCAATACGGACCTATTCTATTGAAAACGGACCTATTCGACCCAAAAAAACTTCGACCATTGGTTGGTCTTTTTGAATTTCGAATTTCGAAGTTTTTTCAATTCGAAATTCGACCGTTGATAAATCTGCCCCTTAGAGTGTACATATACTTGATATACTATGTTAACATTGGTTACTAAAAAATACCTCTTTCATTGTTATTATTTATTTAGAGGATTATGTTGAGCCAAGAGTAAAGACCACAGAGGAAATAGAAGAGGAAAAAGCTTTGAGTAATATATGCTGGCAAGCAGGTATTGGGCTGCATGAGTTCTGCTCTTTTTTGCTCATCATTGCTTGCTAATTTGTATTCATACACTATTTACTTTCATTTTTCAGGACAGTATTTTCAAGTTAACAATTCTTATGAAACACCTTTGCCTAATTTCATGGACAGAAGGGATCAGATGCATGTTAAAGCTTCTAAAGACCCGCAGGAAGGTCTGCAAATAATATCTGTAATTTTATTTAGATTTAATCGTATCTTGTACATCTCTACAAACAAATAAAAAACTTCAGTAACACCCTACCCTTACTTTATACCACTGGCTTCTTATAATGGGATCTTTGTGCTAATCGATAGAAAGATCAGGCTTTTCTTAGGTGCAATATTCTGGCAAATAAGATCATTCCTTTAGGGTAATGGCACTAAGAGCATGTTGCACCTCCAAGTATACTAAAAACACATCACCCAATACTGCCCCCACTGACTTGCATCAGAATAGCATGCAGGTGATTTCTATGCCTACAAATTCAGATACCACCTTTTTAAAACTTCAGCTATCAGTGTTCCAAAAATCCACCTGTTTCAGGTATTTGCCACTGCAAAAAAAATGTCTCTTTTCCATTTAATCAACAACGAACCTACCTTATTTGTAAACAAACATTGTAGTGAGTAGGGCTTCTGTAACCAACATCTGCTGTGTTTTTATTTTTTCTAGATGGTGATTTTACCCTTTTAAAGGGATATATATCTGATAAAGATTTATCCATGTACCTTACAAATGAAAAACAACACAATGGTGGGTTATGAAATGTTTATACCCTTTCTTGGTCAGCAAGACAAGAATTTGGGTACTAATGTATTTGAATATGTAAGGGAATTTGAAGAAAGTGAGTACAGCCACCCAGCCTTCCAATGCCTGACAAAAATAGTACAGGTACTATTTTATCTGAACAAGCTGAAGGGCTGAAACTACTGCCACAAACATAAACATGTTTTTTATTTATATTTAAGTTTTGATACATATTATGGACACTGATACTAGGACTTTGAGGACCATGGCCCTAAGGGTATTGTACTTGGGGATAGAGATTAATTTACATTAGACACCCCATCCCAAAAAAGTAAGGTACTAGGTGTGTGTGAATTTCTTTTAAATTTAGCTCACACTTCACCAAGAGTTTGGGGGGTGGCTGTTAATGCCAATTGACCGTATCCCATTAGGGTACTGTCACACCTGGAGATTCGGGGAGATTTAGTTGCCCGATGACTATCGCCTCTTCTTTGGGACGACTAATCTCCCCAAACTGCTTCCCTGTGTCTTCCGCCTGCTACAATAAAAAAATGGCTGTGGCATGGCACTCGCAGCGCTTCTTTTTCCCGAAGTCGTCCGAAGTTTCCTCGTAAAGCAACTTCGGAAAACGAAATAAGAGCCGATTAGTCGCCTGGTGACTGAATCTCCCCGAATCTCACAGTGTGTCCTTACCCTTATAGACAGGAGAATTTGTTCAAAGCTCCTTATATACCTTTGAACAAACAAACCCTCCCTTTCCTAAGATGCAGCCTTTGAGCAGCTTACCAAAGGGCTTTTCAGTGGACAGGAAATTTTTTATGAGTTCCCCCTATGCTCAGCAGAACCAGGAAGGAAGTTCTAGAGTGAAACTGGTTTAATTTATTTTTTTTGGTTCCAGAAATTCTAACACCTAGTTTTACTTACAGTAAAAGAAAAACACCCTAGCAATTATGATGGTGAAACGTCCTTCCTTTGATTATATGTATTATTCAGCATAGAATTTGTTGTTCCTGTATTCAGGGGTGCCGGAAGTGCAATCAAACCTGGGCCCTCCACAGACGGCTGGGCAGGAGGAAATATTACAGTGCGCATGCCACCAGCACTCTGGCACGTGATGCATAGGGGGGAGGGCCCGACAGGGGGGCACAGGTGTCCATCCTGTACCAGGGCCTGCCGGAAAGTAGTAACAGCAGTGCCTGTATTAGTGTTTTATATTAAATATCAGCTAGTTTGTGATACATTTCTTATAAGATGTTTTGTATATTCTTTAACAGATTAGATGAAGCAAAACAAAGTCAAAAAACCTTTCAGCACAAATTGAGAATTTGTCCACACAAAGGAAGATCCCAGCTACCTGATTAGAAGTTAGAAGGAGAAGCAAATGAGAAAGGAGAACAAAATAAACCTTACAAAAGATTTTATTACAAGTGTGTTTTTTTAATGTCTTTTTGGGTTTACCTTCCCACATGTAATGCTGTTTAATAACTGATGACACATCATGGCATCTCAGTAGTACCACTGTCAGGCACTTTCCATTCAATTGAATGAGAGGCAGCAGTTGGGGTTGTATTAGACACTTCTCTTCAGCTGTAGAAATCCTGTGTTCTTTGTCAACACATGAGAGCAGATTCCCTAAAGGGCAAAGTGACTAATGCTAGTGAAAATTCAACAGTGTGACGACATTTCGTAACTACGCCAATTCACTAACGGGCGCAGGCGTTACTTCGCTAGCGAAGGAGATAGATGCTAGCGTTGCTTCACACTAACGCCAGGCTCTGGCGAACGGACGTAACTCCACAAAAATTCAGTAAGAGGTGGCTTTTACTGAATGTTACCTCTTGCACGAGACTTGCCTTCGCCACCTCAGACCAGGCAAATTTCAATGGAGTGGATAGGACTTCCTCAATTTTTTGTTGAAAAATTTTCTAAGTCCCAAAAAACGCTGGCATCTTTTCCTTTTTTCAGGGTGATAGCCTGCAAAAGACCATACCTGGGGTACCTGGGTTCCCCCCTAACATATGGCACATAAACTATACACTGGGCTCATGTGTAGGGCACTATAACAACTTTATTTTATTACGGTTCCCTGGCCTTGTGTAATGTAATGTATTTGCTGCAACATATACATCCATTCAACTTTCACTTCCCGCTGTATGCAAATTAGCCAACGCTATTGCAACTTCGCTTTGCGAAGTAATGCTAGCACAACTTCGCCAGCATTCAGCACCCTGGACGCAACTTCTCATTTTAGGGAATTAGCGTTGTCCTGTCAAATTTACACCTGGCGAGGTGTTGCAAAGTGGGCAAAGTGGTCGCTAGCAAATTTGCAACACTTAGGGAATTTGCCCCCATGGTTCCTGTGTTTTGATGTGTTTCATTGAATTAAATGAAAGGATTCTTGATGCTGGTATAGGATCTTTTAATGGATATGCTCAGAGCATGGGCTTTTCTGGGTAAGGGATCTTTCTGTCATTTTGAACGCCATGCTTATTCTTAATTATAGTAGATTTAATTACAGTTGTTTTTCAGGGGACCAGGAAAAAATTATATAAAATCCAGGAAAATGTATAATCAGTGAAATGTGTTAAAGCAACTTATTGTTCAAGTATTCAACATATATGAGCAGAAGAGTCAGTTTTACTTTGAAATACAATATTTACAATATTTTACTGTGTTAATGACAAGGGTTATGAATTGCAGCATTAATGTTACACTATGGGGGGCATGAGCAAGGCCTCGCTGACGCATGCACAACCTAAAAGAATAAGATATTTGCAACTACTACTTCTGGGTGCCAAAAGTGAGGCACCCCAAGTGATTCTATTTACTTATCTGACACCCCAGGCTGGTGCTCATATCAGCAGAAAACTGCACCCGCCCAGGGTTATTCCACCTTGCACCACAGAGCAATTGTTTTCCGGCTTCTTCTTTCTTCTCGCAGCTGTGTATGCGCATTAGAGCGAAAAGCCGAACTTTAATGAAAAAGCTCTTTGGTGCTTGCTGGAGTAACTCCGGGCCAGTGCAGTTTTTTCCTGACAGGAGCACCGGCCGGGATGTCAGGTAAGTAGATACAATCACTTGGGGGTGCCTAACTTTTGGCACCTCCAAGTAAAAACACATTTCTTTCTCCTTTAGGGCTGAACTCCACGGCGCGTTGATGTTCGATTCATCGCCATGTGATGACACGCATGTGACATGTCGCATGTGCAGAATGTAATGGAACTGAACATGAAATCACAGGTACAAACTACATGTATCCGACTGTCAGATATATACAAAATTTGCTCTTAAAGTGACCAAATTCTGAAACCCACCAGAAAAATACTGTGTTAATTTATTGAGGGTATTTCCAGTTAGCACTTAGATGTATAATGCAGAGAGTGATATTCTGAGATAATTTGCAATAAGTATTTATTTATGGTTTTTTATTTATTTAGCTTTAAATTCAGCAGCTGTTCAGTTTAAAATTTCAGCATCTGGTTGCCAGTGTCCCGACCCTATCAACCATGCATTGATCTAAAAAAGAGACTGGAATATGAATAGGAGAGGGCCTGAATTGAAATATGAGTAATAAAAAGCAGCAATAACAATACATTTGAAGCCTTACAGAGCATTTGTTTTTTAGTCAGTGACCCCCATTTGAAAGCTAGTAGGAGTAAGAAGAAAGCAAATAATGAAAAAACTATATTGAAAAAATGGAGGCCAATTGAAAAGTACCTTAGCCATTCTATAACATACTAAATGTGAAACACCCATTTAAGGTTTTTAGCTTAATCATTTCCTTTAGTGGTTCTTGCAAATTATTAAGCAGAAAATAAGCTGGCCTATCATATAAGCTGATGCTACAGGTCTGATTTTTAAATTGTGATGCTAAATGCACTGGTTTCAGAGCTGCATTGCGCTGCTAACCTGAATTAATAACTATCAGCCTTATATCTTGATATTAATATTGTATATATACAGTATATTGTTGGACACTAAGATCAGGTAACGGACAGCAGTCCAGAGCACAAAGATGAAAAGTGGTTGCTGGTATAGAAGCCCAAAATATAATATGCAATATTTCTGGCCTGTGTGTGACCACACACAGGCTGACTGAATTCAAATCAATGGAACAGGGGCACTGAGCAGATCTGCTTCTCTCAGCCTGCAAAATTACCTGTGTGCCCCTAGCCTTAGTTTATCAGGCACCACAGTGTGGACTTATTGTTGCCATGTTTTGGGTGATTTTTTGGTGCCTAAATAATCCAAGTCTAATGTCAAGTAGGTTGACAGGTTGCTATTTGGATGGGCTTCTTGCAGTATTAGAGAGCAAAGCACTGGCAGCCAACCTGGAGATGCTGTTGGCAGATGCTACGAAGTTTCTGACGAAGTCCCAAAGTGATGAAACGCATAAGGCAAGGGCGGTGACATCATCTCCAAGTGCCATGGGGAGTTACGGCGGGTGGAAGCAACGCGGGTCGGAGCTTAAACCAGTATAACAGCATGCATAGTAACTTTGACCCCAGAGTGGAGATCTGATGCGCCTTTTTAAAACTTCTCAAATGTTAGTGGAATGTTTATTTTTTATACATGTAATAAAAAGGATTTACACTATTTTCTACACTCAGCATGGAACAATCATAGGGGTATATTTATCAAAGAGTGAATTTAATAGTGAAGTTCAGCCACTAAAGTGATATTCCGCCACTTCCCATTCATTTCTGTGGGGTTTTTAAAGGCGTATTTATCAAAGGGTGAAATTTCACTTTCACCCATTGATAAATACGCCTTTCAAACTCCCATAGAAATGAATGGAGAGCTGCGGAATTTCACTCTAGTGGCGGAACTTCACTCTTTGATAAATTTACCCCATAGAGTACTTCATCCTGATTATATCTGTTGAATGAATTCAAAGTTTTAAATGTTTGTAAGTACCCAATTTATAAGCAAGGCACGTGCTGGATATAAGAAGTAATCTAGCCGCACCCCATAGTGGAATTTTGGGAGAGTGTGGAACTCCAACTACCAACAACCCACTACACTTAGATTCTCTTTATGCTGCATTCTTATTTCTCCTAGCTTTTAGCGCTGACTCATACAGAGTGTGATATTGTATATTTCTGCAATACAAAGTCTATTTTCAAGCAATATTGTTTTATTATTATTAACATGTATTTATATAGTGCCAACATATTTCACAACACTGTAAAGTAAATGTGTTTATACAACTAAGTCACATGAATTACATACATAGAACATAGGGAGTTACATCACAAACAATACTGGTACAAAAGGTGAGGAAGGCCCTGTGCAAAAAAAGCTTACATTCTAAAGGGAAGGGAATAAGACACAAGGTGTGGAAGTGGTCAAGATCAGAATTAAGTGGGTGAGAGATGTAGTACTGTGGTATTGCATTTGGTAGTTAAGCAGAGTGAGGGTAGGCATCTCTAAATAAGTGCATTTTAAGAGATCTTTTGAAACAGAAAGATTGGAAGAAAGTTGGACAGACCGTGGGTGAGAATTTCAGGAGAGGTGCAGCCCTTGCAAAGTCTTGAATGTGAGTATGTGAGGAGGTAATGAGAGAAGAGTTGAGTAGTAGGTCAGTAGAGGAGCATAGTAAGTGGTTGGGTGACTATATAGAGAGGAGTTCAGAGATGTAGGGTGGGGTGGAGTTATGAAGTGCTTTGAATGTCAGGGTTATAATTTTAATTTTATTCTGAAAGGTAGTGGAAGCCAGTGTAGGGACTGGCAGAGTGGCATGGCAGAGGAGGAGCGGTTGCTAAGGTTTATGAGCCTTGCGGCAGTGTTCAATATGGACTGGAGAGGTGGCAGTCTCTGGTGGGGAAGGCCAATTAAAAGAGAGTTACAGTAGTCTAGACGTGATGTGATGAGAGAGTGAATAAGAATTTTGGCAGCATCTTTGGTGATAAATGATTGTATTTTGGATATGTTCCTTAGGTGGAAGTGACATGATTTAATAAGTGACTGGATATGAGGCGTGAATGACAGTGCAGAATGTAGGATAAACCCACGGCACTGGGTCTTGAGAGACGGGGTGATAGTGGAATTGTTAACTATGATGGAAACCTCTGGGATGTTACTGGTGTTAGTTGGAGGAAAGAGAACCATTTCCATTTTAGAGAGGTCTAATTTACGGTAGTGTTGCGACATCCAGGTAGAGATAGTGGACAGGCAGGAGGAGACTGGAGGAGACAAAACGCCTGCGACAGAAATAAGGTAAGAGATAGAAATGTCGGATGAAGTCGCAGAGTTGATCCGACGAAACACGACTGTCGGATACAGACGCTGTGTCCCTTTAGGGCGGTGGCTTTACTGGGCCTTGGTGTACCCAGGCTCAATGGTCACATCCAGATGGTTAGGACATCAGCAGCCAAAGAGGAAGATCCACCCCTTTCCCAGCACTATATGGAAGTGTGGTAGGAAGTGGTCATTACAACCCTCGGCCAATAACTGATAGGTATGTAAATAACTAACTATATACATAGGCTTTTGCCTAGTAACTAGGGGGCAAGGGTAGGGTTTAAAGCCATAGGAACATAGTAAAACCTATGGGTCCCTACACAATTAAAACTTGCTTTCAAGCTTGGAATTCAAAAATAAGCACCTGATTTAAAGACCCTGAGAGCAACAATGTTGCTTACGGGCTACTTGTCCTAGAAAGACCACGTGATATGATGCGACACTTATCCCGAGGAACTTTGAGTTGTCATTTACGGAATCGACCATTTGTACTGGCGATAGGGGTGATCGCTAGAAATAAATCAAGCTGCGACATGGAGAAATGGCATACTGCGCATATAAACAGAAATTCTGTATATGTAGCTATCAAGCTCCTCGGTGAATCTGAGTGCAAGTGTTTCCATACGGCAGTTTAGCAGGGAGCCTCCCACTCCGTGGGAATTTGGTACGGTCCTATGAAACGCTCTGGTACTGCTCTATACACTGAACAACGTCATTGCAGCTTGTTTGTGAAAGTGTTGATGAGGTAGTGGTGGCGGCCGGGTTTGGCCTTCCTCCCTTCCCCCCCGTGTGTTTCTAATCAGGGGGCAATGTCCACCTCGGCCAGGAGGAGGCTGATGAGGGACTTTAAGAGGTAAGTAGGGCTCCTTCCCACATCGGCTCCACTGCGGGTTCCATTCGTCTACGCCACCAAGTCACACGACATAGGGGAAAGGCAACCTTCTGCACTCCTGCTGTTGTGGGACTTCCAACTCTCCCTATCTGACCGTTTGGCATTCCGGGATGCAGTTTTGCTGCATATGAAGCGCCCAGGATTACCGGAGGCCTTCTCTGAGGCATGTTGTGGCTGCAAAGAGAAAATGTTGCGGATGCTGACGGGCGCAATACCCCACAACTTGTTGGCTTTGAGGACTAGGTCAGGCTGTTTTAGTTCCACCTTTCTGGTAAATGAAGACCGTGTGAAAGTTCTCTCTTGAACATTTTCCTCAGGTTGGAATAGTTGGACAGTAGGCCACAAAATGTACACTTCTTCCATGTTACGTTTTTTTATTTATAATAATGGGCAGTTGGTTCTAGTGCATTCTTTCCCTGCTGCCATGTGTTTTTATGTAGTGTTCTTATAAGATGATATACCCCACCCACAGCCAGAAATAAATAGTCGATAGGAAGCCATGCTGGTGTATTTTGATCTTGTGGTGGAATAACCATTATGCTTGAAAAACTTCACCTGGATTAGCGGTATCTACTGTTTGTGTCCCTGATGCTGGTCTGTCAAATGTCTCCTGCATTCACTTTCCAGGTCATATACATAAGCAAATCTTTCTAGAGTTCAGTTTTTGCTTTACTGCACGTTTTTTTGTCTTCTGCTCTAAAATCTCTCTATTCTGTATGGTGACCAGTGGATTATTTCTCAGCACTGGGAAAATTTGCACCTGGGGAGAAACCAGTGGTTAGCTTTTTTTTTTTCTGAAGCCAACTGCAGTTGGAAAAAAAGAGAGGAAAGCATTTGATTGGGTTGCCACTGGTTACTGCATGTGCAGCATTGCCCAGTGTTCGTAAATGACCCCCACTGATCAGTTATTACAGGTATGGGAATTGTTATCCAGAATTATGGGAACACCATCAACCAGACTCCATTTTAATCAAATAATTCACATTTTTAAAACTTTTTATGTAATAATAAAACAGTACCTTGTACCTGATCCAAATAAGATAGAATTAATCCTTATTGGGGGAAAACAATTCCATTGGGTTTATTCAATGGTTAAATTTTTCCCCAAGCATTATTGATAAGCAGTCCCTTATCTATATTTTATTTGCCTTATTATAATTGCTTTTGATGGCTGCATTGTTGGTCTTGTAATATGTTTACGTGTATATTTGACTACTTGATAAGATATTGTGACCATTGAACACACTGCATGATCACTTATGTTAATGATTTGGTGTGTTTTTTTTTTTTTTTTTTGCACTTTAATGTCTGCTCAATGCATTCATATATAGAGTACCACACCCAGTCATTTTTAATATCAGTGCAGACAGATAAATATTGTCTGCAGGCAGTAACCTTTGTATTGTTTGCATTACTTTTCCTTCTGCGCAGTACATTAGTCAATTGCATTGTAAAGCAAGAATGTTGAGCCAACCTAGTTGTCTCACTTATGTAAACAAACGTAGAAAAAGCCATTTATGATTGGTGTCAAACTATATGCAGAGGAGGTTCACTTCAAATAGATGGTAAGCTCTGTAGGGAAGGGCCTCTGTCCACTTTGTTCTTTAAAGGAACAGTAACATCAAAAAATAAGTTTTTAAGTAATAAAAATATAATGCAGTGTTGTTCTGCACTGGTAAATCTGCTGTTTGCTTTGGAAACACACTACTATTGTTTATATAAATAAGCTGCTGTGTAGCAATGGGGGCAGCCATCCAAAGGAGAAAAGGCTCAGGTTACACAGCAGATAAGCTCTTTGCTACACAAGCAGCTTGTTTATATGAACTATAGTTGTGTTTCTGATGTAAACAGATCCATTTTAGGTTTGTGACACATGGGCAGATTCGCATCTTCGTCTGGGCGACAATCTCCCCGAACTGCCTTCACAGTGCTGCAGTACATGATATTTTATTACTTTAAAACACTTTCATTTTTTTGGTGTTACTGTTCCTTTAACGCTTAGCACTTTATTTTAAATGTCACTGTACTTGGTATTTATTTCTATTAAGTATTTTATTAACTCCTGCTTGTTTTACATCTTGTGCAGCTCTGCTTTATCTTTGTGCCCTAATTGAATTTGTGTTTGGTCAGTAACATCCAAAGTGTTTTAAGGCCAGAAGTTATACCTGCTTTCTACTCCTTAAATCTTTTATGTGGATTTAAAATTTCTGAATTTGATTTGAGAATTTGATTCAGTAAATTCACTTAGTAGAACATGTAAATTACCATGCAGGTTTTGATTTACAACTCATTGTGTGCAATTTCATCCAATAAATTCTGTTATCAGAAATCTTAAGTCTGGGATCTTTTATCCGAAATGATTGGGACCTGGGGTTTTTCCGGATAAGGAGTCTTACTCTAATTTGGAACACCAGACCTTATGTCTACTAGAAATTATTTAAACTTTAAATAAACCCAATAGGATTGTTTTGTCACAATATGGATTCATTTATATCTTCGTTTGGATTAAGTACAAGGTACAGTACTGCTTTATTAAAAAAAAGAAAAAGGGAAAATTTAATTATTAGATTAAATTGGAGTCAATGGGAGATGAGATTTCTGGATAATTGATCCTATGCCTGTGCACCTTTATAGTAGCTCTAGCCTTAACAAAATATTGTGTTGCCAAACCTTTAACGCTAGTTTTTCTTTTGTAGTATTCCTTTAAACATCAGTGTAAAATTTGATGCAGATATATAAAATGATCTTTGTCTTCCTCCTTTCTGTAGATTACAGGAAGACCCGCCAGTTGGAGTCAGTGGTGCACCTTCAGAAAACAATATAATGGTGTGGAATGCAGTTATATTTGGGTAAGGGATTCTGTATTACTGATTGTATTGCATGTCACACAATAGTTAAGTGGATTTTGCATTATGTGCAACAGGTAATAAATCTCTGCAGCTGTTTGCTACTTGCCAAATTGTTGGTTGAGTTCTCAGTCTTCCTTAGCGACAATTTTAATGCATTTTAACATCCCCATGTCACCTCAAAACCTTAATTGCTCTTTGTAATTCAACTTTTGTGGACATTTTCCTGTTAAATTGCATGAGTACTTAGTCCTGCACAATTACTTCTGATGTTTCTCAAAAAGAAAGTGTTTTATTATATTATAATGTCTCCTAACTATGCCAATACCAAATATATTTTATAGAAATTGTTTTATAGAAATTCCCAAACTAAAACTAGTGGGGGCAGATTTATCAAAATGTGAGTTTAGATTTTAATAAATAAAAACTCACCCACGTTCTATTCATTCCTATGAGATTTTAGAAGCAGTTTTATCAATGGGGGACAGTTAGAACTCACCATTTGATAAATACACTTCCAAAAATACCATCGTAATGAATAGAACATGGGTGAGTTTTTGTTTATTAAAATCTAAACTCACATTTTGATAAGTCTGCCCCCTAGAGTACACTTATGTTGAGCAGTAGTACAGGGATGCCTTGCAGCCACCAGCAAAGACATTTTACAACAACTTTGGCTGGATTTTTAATTGTGTCATTTACCGAGCACAGCATTGGCCCAGATGCAAGTGCTGGGTATATGAGCGCTCTAAGGTGTGCATGCGTGCAGACCAGACCCACAAATACGGCATTGATCAATGCACATTCCCTAGCCCCATGTTTTATTTGTATTGTATTATGTGCAAGTGCATACAGGTTTTTAGTTACAATTTATGTTTAGAAAATTGCCATGCCATCATACCAAATCAAGGTAATCCTAGTATGGCAGTCCTATTATGCTGACGCCTCACTACTAACCGTATTACTGGCTAATCCTGCCCATCAAGATTTGTAGTGGTTAAATATGTAGTACGGTTGGGTACCGTATTCTCTAAATACACCAAATGGCTAAAGGTCTGTTGCATTTGTATTTCTCATACTTGCTTCTGAAATATTTGATGGTTTGTGAAATGTTGCTACAGTCAAAGGTCCACAAATAGACATGGACATATAAGGCCAAGTGACATTAATATATGACTGATTACTTCCCAACTGTCAAATAGGTAACCAGTCATATTGTTGAATTGTTCCTCCATTAGCTGGCATTACAGACGACTTTAATTAGGGGAATATATTTAATCATGTCACTAGTTTTTGTTACTGTAATTTGTTCAACTTTCCTCTATTTCTCTCCTTCAGTCCTGAAGGGACTCCGTTTGAAGATGGTAAGTATTTCTCTTATTCATGGTACATATATTTTAAGGAATTTAAACTGGATATCATACTTTTTATTTAGAAATATTTGCCCTTAGATGATAAATGTAGGCACTGGATCCCATCAGGTTCAACATATCCAAATGATCTCCAGTGCATATAGATACACATACCTATACAGACCTATCTAACCATATACAGAAATATGAAAAAAAATAAAAATGATTTTATTTATCTATATCTATATACAGTATGTATCCATGAAATTCAGAAACGGCACACCCATAAAAATCTTCACCTGTTTATTTCAACACAACATATTGAGTTCAAGATTTCGGCCCATTTAGTACCTTTTTCAAGGATGATATAATGCCATTTCAACAAACCTTAAATACAAGTGCTCATTTGAACAAACCAATGGGTGCTAGTATCCAAATCAATCAATTAAGTGCCCCTTTGTATCAGTGACCATCTACATCAATGTAATTAGTGGTGCTTGTGAAGCAAAGCATCACTACTGTTATCTTGCAAACTTATTAGTGGTGCTTGCGAAGCAAAGCATCACTACTGTTATCTTGCAAACTTATTTTTTTAGTGGTGCTTGCGAAGCAAAGCATCACTACTGTTATCTTGCAAACTTATTTTTATTCTTCTTCCGTATGAAAGTTTGGCGCGTAACTAGTCCCGCACCGTTTGTCCTAGACCCATGAATGAGGTGTCAAATCGTGCGGCTTAATCGGGAATGGGGTGGTATGACTTTTCTAAGGGGTGGGTGGTTAATTGCCCCTTGCGGGGGCAATTAACCACCCCGAAAAGTCCCATAGATTAACATTGAGGCCAACTTTTGACGGATTCTAGCGCAGAGAGGGAATCTTGTAGAAACGTTAAATTTACCACATTTGAAGAGGTTTGCGACCTGTGTCAGATGATACCCCACACGAGGGTATAAGTTTTACCCCCGGGGCAGGAGAGGTCCCCAAATTTGCCCCATTGACTTATAATGGGGAATTTATCGAATAATTAGTTTGTCGCAGACCCATGAATGAGGTGTCAAACCGTTCAGCTTATTCGGGAATGGGGTGTTGTGACTTTTCTGTCCTATTTTGGGGACCCAAAAAAGTGAGCGGAGCCGCAAACAACCAATCAGATTTTCCCTATTGACTTCAATGAGAAAATGTAAACAGCTGTAATTCTCACAGTAATAAAGCCAGAGCTCCCAAACTTGGCACCGTGGGTCACTGGGTGACTGCGGCCAAAATTTACAAAAAGTGGGCGGAGTCTACAACAGCCAATCAAATTTCAGCCATTCAATTAAATAGGAAAATTTTAAACTGCTGCCGCTCTTAGACGGTTAATGGCAGCCTCCTCAAAGTTGGCACAGTTGGTCACTGGGGGACTGGGATTAAAATTAAGAAAAGTGGGTGGAGCCAAAACCAACCAATCAGATTTCTTTGATTGGTTTTAATGGGAAAAATTAAGAAGGCTGCCATTCTCTCAGTATTGATGTCAGGGACCTTGAATATCACAAATGTGGTCGCTGGGGGTTTCCACTTCAAGTTTAGAAAAAGTGGGCGGAGCCACCAACAACCAATCAAATTTCATTCATTGATTTTCAATAGAAAAAAATAGAAATGCTGCCATTTTTACACATTAAATGACAGCATTCCCAAACTTTGGTATGTTAGTCACTGAGTGACTGTGGTTCACAATTAGGAAAAAAAGGGGCGGGGCAACAACAGCCAATCAGATTTCAGCCTTTGACCTTAATGAAAAATGATAAACTGCTGCTATTATCACGGTTTAAATGCTAGGTGTACCAAACTTGGCTCAATTACTCACTGGGTGACTGCGGTCAAAATTTAGGAAAAGTGGGTGGAGCCATAAACAGCCAATCCGTTTTCACCTATTGACTTCAATGTAAAATTTTTGATTACCGCCGTTCTCACAGTTTTAAAACCGGAGGCCCCAAACTTGGCACTGACCATGACTAGGTAACTGGGGTTAAAATTCAGAAAAATGGGCGGAGCTTAAGACAGCCAATCAAATTTTACCTAACGCTATTCAATGGGAATATTTAAATTCCTGTCATTCTTACACTGTTAATGTAAGAGTGCTCAAACTTGGTCCATTTGGTGACTGGGTTGCAAATTTTTAAAAGTGGGCGGAGCCAAAAATAGCCAGTTTGTTTGGATTGATTTCAATGGTAAAATTTGGTTGGCTTTAAATTTCACCGGTTTAATCCGGATTCTACCGACTTTGTGTACTCTCTAGGCACCAGGGGCGACTGGGCAAGACACCCAACATATATGGGGGGCCTGAGTTTTGCCACGGCAAGCACCACTCACATTTTCTTCAGGAAATGTACCTCTCTAGTATTATAAATACCATTCCATACATTGTTTATCATTAATATCATTTAAAGTGTATAAAAACTTGTGATATAAATATACAGACATCATAAATTGCTGTTACATGTTAAAGTAGACATATAGGATAAATGAAAAAACCCTAATTTTGTAGGCAGTTATAAGTAATATATGGTGTTGCTTTTACATGGTGCTAAAAATGTATATTGTCTTAAAAAATGCCCCCTTTATTGGCGCTCCCTATAGATGTTATCTGGCCCTGTCTGTGTTTCAAATGAGGGGTGGGCATGTCCTAAAGGTCCCTGACAGAAGCACAGCAGGAGGGTGACAGACAATCACAGCCCTGCACTCACACTACACAGACATGCTTCAGTTCCCCATCAGGTCCTGCTAGCTTCTGATTGGTTCCTTTCCTACAGTACAGTGAGCTGAGTGCCACTCAAGGTGGACTGATTACTTTCCTTACAACTTTCCTTCCCTGCCACACATTAGCTTGTATGCGAGTCCTGAGACACGGGAGTATTAGCTAAGCAGCAACATCAATCTGGAGCCGCATACTCCCGTGTCTCAGGACTCGCATACAAGCTAATGTATGGCAGGGAAGGAAAGTTGTAAGGAAAGTAATCAGTCCACCTTTATTTCCACATGCCTACTGAAAGGGGAGGGAGGGGGAGCTGCAGAGGAAGAGCAGGTTACTGTGAAACACGGAGCTTTTAAACTTAGCAAACTACCATGCTGGCTGCAAGGGGTGGGTGGGTGCTAGCTCCAGGGGGGGGGTGCTTGCTCTAGGGGGGGGGGAAGCTGGCTCTAGGGGGGGGGTGCTGGCTCAGGGGGGGGGGTGTTTGCTGGCTGCAGAAGGGGGGTGCTGGCTCCAGGGGGGATGCTGGCTGGGGGGGGGTTTGCTGGCTCCAGGGGGGATGCTGGCTGGGGGGGTTTGCTGGCTGTAGAGGGGGGTGCTGGTTGGGGGGGGGTTTGCTGTCTGCAGAGGGGGGGTGCTGGCTCCAGGGAAGATGCTGGCTCAGGGGGGGGGGTTTGCTGGCTGCAGAGGGGGGGTGCTGGCTCCAGGGGGATGCTGGCTCGGGGGGGGGTGCTGGCTCCAGGGGGGATGCTGGCTCAGGGGGGGGGGGTTGCTGGCTGCAGAGGGGGGGTGCTGGCTCAGGGGGGGGTTTGCTGGCTGCAGAGGGGGGGATGCTGGCTCAGGGGGGGGAAGCTGGCTCTAGGGGGGTGCTGGCTGCAGAGGGGGGGACGGGTTCCGGGGGGGGTTTGCTGGCTGCAGAGGGGGTGCTGGCTCCAGGGGGGGTGCTGGCTGCAGAGGGGGGGGGTGCTGGCTCAGGGGAGAGGAGTTTCTTCATAAATATAAGGCAAAGCATTAAAGAAGCTTTGAAGCCACTGAGCTACCGATGCTTAATGGTCTCTCGTCTGTCACCCACAGATCAACCTGGCTGCACCCCATATTGTGCTGTGTAACTGGGGAAATGACACACTGGGCACTTTATAACCAACAGCATAATGAACATTTGAACAAGCCCTTTATACCCATATCAGATTCCCATGGTTTAGTTTCCCTTTAATTTTCAATATGCCAGTGACACTGATGGTTCTACCTGTGTACTAGTTGTACTGTGTATTCTGAACTCCTCTGGCCTCCAGATCAGGTTTCCCCCCATAGCAAAGCTCATAAACTGCCTGATTAACCCCTAATCTCTGGGCATCATTAACCATTCACTTGCTGAAAACACTTTCCCTGGAGAGTCAGTCTGTAGTCTGTGTCCATTGTGCAATTTGACACAAAATTAAATTTTTTAAATTAGTTAATTTTTATTTCTGCCTCTTCCCTTAACCCTTTGCCTGCCAAGAACGTACGCCATATAGGCAGGCAAGGGCTTTAACTGCCAAGCACGTACCCCGTACGTGATTGCAGTTATAAGCGCTGTAGTCTGCATCTGCGAATTTAGCTGCCTCTGCAGAACTTTAGCAGCATTGACAGCCCCCTGGGCAACGAGGCTGGAGGGCTGTCATGTCGGTCTTGCGACAGGATTGAGAGGCAGACGCATCGGATCTTGCGTTTGTCTTGCTGCACCGCTTCCTCCTCTTACTTCATGCTCCTGCGACGCCCACGCACTTCCTGCTTGCCATCTCTGCAGACAGCTTCTTCAGGACTCCTCCAGCCATCAGATCGCCCAGGAACGGTAAGTGGTCTTTATTTTACACACTTACATACATTTATACACTCTTACACACACTTTTTAGCATATTTTATTTTACACTTATAAACACACTTACACACTGTAACACAATTTTTGGAAGTGTACACACATGTATACACATTTTATTTTTGTAACTTTTTCATTTTACCAATTTGTGTTTTTCCCCCCTAAAAACTGTTTATTTTGGCAGCATGATTATTGGATAATCTATTTTGGCCACTAATTACGCTGTTATTATTGTTCCTTATATGTATCTTTAGTATAGTTTTGCTGTTTGGTGCTTTGGTATACTGATGTATTTTACCTTGTTTGATCCGTCAGAATATGTACTTTCCAAAAATATATGCTTTTCTGGGGATATTTTTACAGTTTGTGGGTCTTATGGCACAGCAGCTGAGTTGGTCAGCGTGAAAATTCATATGCACGTTTTTAATTTGGGGTCTGTACATACCACATACCACATACTATGCATATTGGGCATCAAACTATTCAGTAGACCTCAGACGTCCATATTTAGGGTGATTTTTCTTTGTTCGTAAAACATTGTGTGAGATAAATGCGGCAAACTGCAACATTTTTAGGAGATATTCTGAAATGTCAGAAAAACCCTCTACGTTTAGAAAAGCTTTGCAGTTTGGTAGTTTGGTGTAGAAAGACGTCTTTGTCTTTGTTGGATTTGTGTACTTTCCAAAAATATGTGATCTTGGGGGGGGGGGCTTTGTGCTGTTAGGAGGGTCTTGTGGCACTCAATGCATAGTCACTGGTCTTTGTTCATAGAATGCGAATCGGCAGCGGAGAAAATTCATATGCACTATTTTTATTTGGGGTCCGTACATGCCAGCTGCTTTAGTATATATATGCATATTGGGCAACAAACTGTTCGGTAGACTCTTGTCATTAATATTTATGGTGTTTTCCAGTTGTATGTAAGAAATTGGGTGAAATAAATGCAGCCAATTGCAATATTTTTAGGTGATTTTCAGAAATGTCTGTTGTTGATATACAACATCAAGATATGCCCAGTAGTTGTAGTGCAATCCCAATTGAAAGGCTGCAGGTTACACACACCCATTACACACAGGTAAGTCAGTGTTAAGTAGTGCTTACTAGAACTTCAGGTAACACATACTACTCCTAATTTTATTCCATAGACCTAGATGCACACTTGGGGTATGGGTCTTCAAAGGAGCAAGCAACACTATTAGTCAGAGTAAAGGTGGTCAGTGGCGTAACTATAGAGGAAGCAGACCCAGCGGGGGGGGGGGAGAACAAGGGGGCAGGGACTCCGTAGAATATTTACCAGTCACTCTGTCTGTACATGACTGGGAGAATGTGCATACCTTGACAGGCTTACTTTCCTAAAACTGAGCCTCCAGAGTAACAGTTGGTGTGAGGATGCTATTCAGCATGTAGGAGGGTGGGACTTTGCTAGTTGCTAAGTGACATCATAGCTAGTGAGAAGCCACTCCCATTCAGCGGTAGCTTGAACTGTCTCTCAGAGAAAGCACCCTCATTGCATGTAGTAAAATGTCATTTTACAAAAAAAGTAAGCATTTCTGCTAAAGAAATATATTTGAAGATATTATTATTTTCACCTCAACTATCCATTAGGAGATTTTGATTTTCGCAATAGATCCCCTTTAATGCAGAAAAGTACATACACGGAAGGCAAGCATTATAATAAATAAGTATATTGTGCTTAGCCCTCCTTCAGCAGCCTTAGGTTTAGAGTGAAAGAATGGAGGCAGGCTGACCACTTGAGGTAGGAAGTGCTGGAGAATATGAGTAGACAGTGGAAACTAACAAAATTGACTCAAAAATGTACACGTTAAAGCACTGCTTAAAGTGATACTGACACTAAAAATGAACTTTAGCATATGAATGTACATTAAATGTTACCTATAGGTCATGGTGATCATTTTTTGCTGAGAGGTTTGTTTTTGTATATAGTTGTTAGTTGAAGTTCCTAAGCCTGACTCTCTGACACTCTGACTTTGCCAACCAGACTGTCCCATCTCAGCCTGTTAGTTACTGTTTTTAATGCTAACGAACACTTGCTGCACAAATATGGCAGCCCCCTCATACAGGAACATGGGGGATCAGACAGGTAATGTAAAAGCATCATGCAAATACTTTATGGCAAAGTTAGAAGTAGCTTGCAAAGTCAATATTATAATAGATGTAAAAAAAAGTTTAATTTCAGGTGTCAGTATCTCTTTAAGCCTTCCCCCTCTTCCTTTGATAAGGCTCTCCGCAAATGGCAAACTTTCCTGCCAGCGATAACTAATGAACTCTGGGAAGACACAAAGGACTCCCTAAAGGGTAAACTCATCCAATTAAAATTTTTGCATCAAATTTACATTACCCCTAGCAAACTGGAAAAAATGGGAAGAAACACAGAGGCCATTTGCCGTAAATGTGGGGAAGGAGAGGCAGCTTTCTACCACATGACTTGGGACTGTCCACACCTTATCAAATACTGGAGAGTGGTTGTGAAACACATGACAGACTAACTAGCCTACCTGGGGCCCTGCCTACTTGGCCTAGTGGACGATATAATACCTCTAAATAAAACCAGTTCACTAATCAGAGTGCTGTTATTCTATGCCTAAAAGCTACTGATGATCAGATGAATGGCACCCCAACCCCCTACAGTACCAGCGTGGATAACTTTAATCAATAAAACCTTTCCACTGATCAAACAAACATACGAAGGGCAAGGATGCCCAGAAAAGTTTGAAAGGGTCTGGACCCCCTGGTTTAGAAGCTTACCCTTGAAATACAACTTGGCTAACTAACTGGGCGAGAGATGACATCTTAGTAGTGACAAACATAGGACCTTAATATACATACTCTTTCTAACACTACCTACCAAACTATGTCTGATAAATTAATATATATATGTAAACTTAATTGTGCATGTATTACTGTAGAACTGATCACTATATGATGTGCTGGTTTATTCTTCTTTCTTTCTCTTTCTTGCTATTAACTGTTGTTATAATAAAAGCATAAATGAAAACTTTAAAAAAAAATGTACACCGTAGAGCCTGATTTATTTTGGGACAGTGGAAAGACACATTTGTTTTGTGGTAACACTTTCTATTCTTTTGGGGCAGGTACATTTAAACTTGTCATAGAATTTTCAGAAGAGTATCCGAATAAACCTCCAACTGTTAGATTTGTATCTAAAATGTTTCACCCAAATGGTAAGTATTTGAGCCTTTTAGCTCCATAGTGTGGATAGGATGGGCATTACAAATATATTCCTTACATAAAAATATCATCTGAATAATTGTATGTTAACAGTTTCTGCTTTATACCATTGGAACATTGTAAAATCCACTACCTAGCTGATTTTGCAAATAGCCGGAATACATAATTCAAAAACAGTGTGTTGTGTACATTAAAGGACAAGTTACCCTATATTTGTCAGTTTACTTACCACTGACCTAATATTCTAAAAAATCTGCCTGCTTTAGCCATGCTTTGGTACGCAAATGTTCTGATAGCATAGAATTATACTCTTGAAAAAGGGCACTAAGGGGCCTGAAATATGGTGTGTGGTTGCCAGCAGTTAAATTCTTCAAAGCAGTAAATCTGCATGTTAAAATAGCCCTCCCCTGTATTGCACTAATAGGCAAGCCGCAAGCCTTTGAGGATCGATGCGTTGAGTCTGTGTGCTACAAGGCTGAGCGGTTTAATATCTAGTGTTGCATTGGTTGAAGCAGGTCTGTTTTACTGTACTGCATCATCACATTTGTTCAGAACGATTTTTCCTCTTGCTTACAGTTTATGCTGATGGCAGCATATGTTTAGATATCCTTCAAAATCGCTGGAGTCCAACATATGATGTATCATCAATATTAACTTCAATTCAGGTAGGTACCAAGATTGTGTTCTTTATATTGTAAGTGGGACCCTAAGCTCAGTAAGTGGCAGTAGCACAAGAGCATTTGCAGTGAATCAGCAGAAAAGATGATGGGGAGCTACTGGGGCATTTTTGGAGACCCAGATCTTTACTGCTAAAGGGCTGTGGTTGCCTTGGGCTGGTACAGAAGCACAAAACATAACATATGGTAGATTTTTCATTGTGAACTAAACTCGGGGATTTATAGGAAAGGCAGGTAAAGTTGCTGTACCTTGTTAGCCAGTAAAAATGTTACAGGGCAACCCTTTTGAAATAAAAAAAAATAATAATAATAAGTGGTATAAAGGTGATACCTTTATTGGCTAACTAATATAATCATAGCAAGCTTTCAGAACATTTTAGTTCCTTTTTCAAGCGGATTAACTTTTAGGGTACCTAGGAAAGGCATAAATACAAAGGGAAATAATAAAAAGTAGCAATAGAATTGTATCTTTACAGAGCAATAGCTTTTTTTTTTTTGACTGCCAGCTTGTAACCTCTTCCCCCCCCCCAAGAGGCAGATAAATAATTAAAAATGAAAACCAATGGCTAAATTAGCAGTTACTTAGTTATATGTAGACATAAAAGGTGCTAATGATGTGCTAAACATTTTAATGCAACTTCAATGTAAAATTATTTTTTCTCTTGCAGTCTCTTCTGGATGAACCAAACCCAAATAGTCCTGCCAACAGCCAAGCTGCACAACTTTATCAAGAAAACAAACGAGAGTATGAGAAAAGGGTATCTGCAATCGTTGAGCAAAGTTGGAATGATTCATAACAGATCACCGCGTTTCGCCACTTTCATTCTTTTTGTGTCTGATTTTAAATCCATAAAAGACAAATAAGGAGGCATCTATAGATCATCACACTAGTTTTAAGGATTTACATAGAGACAAAATCTCATTTCCCCGCACCTTGTTTGGAAAATTTCAAGGCTTTCTCTACTAATGTACTTTTTATTGCATGGTATGCATGATATCAAATAAGTTATTGCTATATATGTAATATAACCTATTTGTATTTTCCCCTCAATGAATAATGTTGCTGTGAAGATTTAATGGAAAAAATATACACATTTTGTAATTCTGTAACTTTTTCTCCACATCCCCCAGAAAATGGAATGTTTTTTTGTGCAGCAGCACTGCAGTTTTTTTTTTTAAAAAAAATACTATTTTAAAGTAAACTATTCAATGAATAGCTCACAAGATTTAAGTATTAGCGGATTTGTTCCATATTATGATTCTATACACTAACAAGTGGTTCTGCACTACTGGACATGTACCACAATGGGTTTTTAGAATCTTCCAACCCAGCGAGCCATTGTTCCTTATACTCTTGCACCCACTATCTCTGATGTCTCTGGAAGGGGGTGGGTCAGGCATGAGTAAATAAACGAGCAAGGACAGGTGGACAGAAGAGGATTAGGTGTGCACTGATATCATAGACAGGGTGTCTGTGCACAGAATCCAGGATTCAGTTCGGGATTCTGCCTTTTTCAGCAGGAAAAAAAAAGTAATAGGAGTGACTGACATTGTCGCTGCGTGCATCCGACACGGATGAAGACGCAACATGCAACGTTTGCATCCGACAGTTGTGTTGGATGCACGCAGCGACAACGTCAGATATTCCTATTACCTTGGCACCTCCGACGTGACCAAACTGAGTGGGCAGCTTACATTAAGATAAGGTTTGATTTTATTGTCCATCGAGCACTGCATTGGCATGTTGTTCTCATCCTATGGGTTTATTGGCCCCTCCCTATGATGCAAACTATCTGTGGAAACTATCTGGATGCAAACGCACACCCTGGTCTTCCTGAAGAAAGAACTCCCTGGTGCCCAGTGATGGAGGTATCGGCCACCTCACTTCAATAGTACTGCAAAGAAAGGCACGCAGGTAATGCTAGCAGGGTCAAACCCTTGCTTTAAGTTTATTGCAGCTTGCGACGTTCTGGGGATAACCACTTTATCAAGCAATCATTGACCCCTGCACACTGCATAATTTGCACCTTCAGTAATACTGATGTATTGTGCTTCCAATTATGGGCCTACTTTAAAGGGGTGTAGATGGGGATTCTGAGACAATTTGCAATTGTTTTTCATTATGTGTTGTTTTTGAGTAATTTCGTATTTTCTAGAGTAGCTCTCCAGTTTGCAATTTTGGCAATCTGGTTGCCAGGGTTCAAATTACCCTAGCAACCATGCATTGATTTGGATAAGAAACTTGAATAGGAGAGGGTCTGAATAGATTAGGGATGCACCGAATCCAGGATTCTGCCTTTTTCAGCAGGATTTGGCCAAATCCTTTTGCCAGGCCGAACCGAGTCCTAATTTGCATATGCAAATAAGGGGCGGGGAGGGAAATCAAGTGACTTTGTCACAAAACAAGGAAGTAAAAAATGTTTTCCCCTTCCCATGTCTAATACGTATATGTAAATTAAGATTCGGTTTGGTATTCAGCCAAATCCAAAATAGTGGATTTGGTGCATCCCTAGAATAGATAGATGAGTAATAAAAAGTAGCAATAACAATATATTTGTAGCCTTGCATAGCATTTGTTTTTTAGATGGGGTCAGTGACCCCCATTTGAAAGCTGGAAAGGGTCAGAAGAAGACGGCAAATAATTATTAACATTTATTTATATAGCGCCAGCATTTTTAGCAGTGCTGTAATGTGTTTATACAACTAGATCACATTAATTACATACTGAGGCAAGCTGGCGGCTTGAACAAGTAACTTTGGGGGGAATTTAGCAAATGGTAGAGCAGGTAGAATAGGAAAAGGAGCAGTTAGACAGGGAAACACAGGCTCTTCAAAGACACATTGGTTTATTTTCCCACACTAAGTGATTCACAAACAGGGGTAACAATTTCAGTATTTATAACAAACTATAAAATAAATCCTTCCCCACTGGGCGCTACCTTCATATGAAGTGTTCCCTCACTATACTGGGCCCCTTCTGGACTACCAGTAAAAACAAAGGTTGGGGTCACCCCCTGTACTCATAGAGTCTTTGAGGGAATTTCTCAGCCTCCTGGCTTTTCAAATTTATATATAGATAATTGTTTATCGGCTCAGTCCCCAAATAAAGTTAAAAAAGTTAAATGCTCACCCAGCGCAGAATAAGACCCAGGTGTAGAAACCCTGGGTCTATCGTTGGAGGGTGTAGTTTTAACCAGTACACAGCATTGAAGTTTCAATCACAGCAATCTTTGTATATATGAGAACTCACCGAAGATGCTGGGTGGCCCGGTGCAGCGCCCCGAACCCGTAGCTGGGGGAGTAATTCAACGTAGATAGCGAAGAAGCACGCACTCCATGGACCAATAGATATAATAAAAGATCTTTATTGGAACAGCTAAAACAAACCTTACGCGTTTCGTATCCGAAGATACTTAGTCATAGGCATAATTGAAAACAGCCGTGAACTAACATTTAAACAAGTAAAAAGGATATGACGTACAAATCAGTGATCCCAAATTTTAACCCTAAAATTTAAATTGTTTCAGCTGAAACAAAACCTCTGTTCTTATACATTTTCTTTAAATCAAATCAAATCATTATACACAGTTCTAAATTATTTTACAGAACCATTATTGAGACAACTTTCCTTAAGATCATTTTATAAGACCATTTTTTATATATAACAGGACGGAATGCTGGAAAACAGTAGAAATAATAAATAAATCATAAAATACATAATTTTTAATCGCTTCAAAATCAGCATCTGATTCAAGAATATTCGTTTGCGTCGTGGAACTCATATTAAATATTAAATAAACATAGATTCGTGTCACATTGCATTGAGATCATTACAAGACATTAAGAATTAACAAAAGGAAGAAAGAGGATGTAATTCAAGTTAAATTACCACAATGAGGCTCAGAAAGCAGAAAACGAACGTCATTAACATCCTGATGCCTACTGGTTAGATTAAAGTGTTAATGTCTAATCCATTACTATATTCGTTATTCTTCTGAACGAAGTACTATACCACTAAAATTAAACTACATTAATCATAAAACAAATTCTCCAAAACGATCGCAAATATATAGTGTGTTTATACGAAAAGTTAAATTTGAATAAATAAACTAGATGGTGTCGTTTCTGAAGAAACCACAAGATGTTGGCTTTGAAACGCAAGAGGTGTTGGGGCCAGTCGCCCCTGGTGCATAGAGAGTACACAAAGTTGGTAGAATCTGGTTTAAAATGGTGAAAATTGAAGCAGATAAAATTGTACCATTAAAATCAATCCAAAAAACCTGATTGGCTGTTTTTGGCTCCACCCACTTTTAAAATTTGAACCCCAGTCCCCCTGTGACCGACTGTGCCAAGTTTGATGTCCCTGCCATTAACGGTGAAAGAATGGCAGCAACTTATATATTGACATTGATTAGCAATAGGTAACATTTGATTGGCTGTTTTAAGCTCCACCCAGTTTTCCGAATTTTAACCCCAGTCACCCAGTCATGGTCTGTACCAAGTTTGGGGCCTCTGGCTTTAAAACTGTGAGAATGGCAGTATTTGAAACTTTTACATTGAAGTCAATAGGTAAAATCTGATTGGCTGTTATTGGCTCCGCCCACTTGTCCTAAATTTTGACCACAGTCACCCAGTGAGTAATTGTGCTGAGTTTGGGACACTTGGCATGGACGCCATAATAATAGCAGCAATTTGGCGTTTTTCATTAAGGTCAATGGCTGAAGTCCGATTGGCTGTTGTTGCCCCGCCCCCTTTTTTTCCTAATTCTGAACCAGAGTCACCAAGTGACTAACACTTTAAGGTTTCGGAATCATGACATTTAACCTGTAAAAATGGCAGCAGTTTTATGTTTTTCTCCTAAAAATCAATGAATGACATTTGATTGGTTGTTGGTGGCTCCACCCACTTTTCCTAACTTTGAAGTGCAAACACCCAGTGAGCACATTTGTGATATTCGAGGTCCATGACATCAATAACGTGCAAATGGCAGCAATTTTAATTTTTCCCATTGAAATCATCAAAGAAATCTGATTGGTTGTTTTTGGCTCCACCCACTTTTCCAGATTTTGATCCCGATCCTCCAGTGACCAACTGTGCCAAGTTTGAGGACCCTCCCATGAACAATCTAAGAACGGCGACAGTTTAAACTTTTCCCATTGAAACAAATGGCTAATATTTGATTGGCTGTGGTAGACTCCGCCCACTTTTCAAAATTTTAACCCCAGTGACCCATGGTGCCAAGTTTTGGGTCTCTGGCTTTAACACTGTGGCAATGACAGTGTTTGACATTTTCTCATTGAAGTCAATAGGGAAAATCTGATTGGCTGTTTGTTGCTCCGCCCACTTTTTGGAGTCCCCAAAATGTGACAGAACTTTTCAGGTTGACCCCATGACTAAGTGACCCAAGTTTGGTGAGTGTAACTTTAATGCTGTACGAGTGGCAAAAGTTTCAAATTTCCCAATGAAAGTCTATGGGAAAAAATGTGGTCTTTGGGGGGCCGCCACAGGGCCACGGAGGGTGGGATTGTTTAACAGAGCACAAGCAACCTATTTGGGTATGAGCCGAACAAGTGTGCAAAGTTTCATAATTGTACTCCTAAAACTCTGGGAGGAGAAGCGTTTAGAAAATTGCTAAAATTTCATTGGCTGTTGGTAGCTTCGCCCACTTTGGGGTGCCCCCCCAAAATACATCTTTTTCTTCGGGGTGGCACCACCAATATGCGGTCCGAGTTTGGGGAGTGTCACTTCAAAACTGTACGAGCGGCAGCGATTTGAAAATTTTCCCTGTCAAAGTCAATACGAAAAACGGCGTCTTCGGTGGTCCGCCGCACGGGCGCAGTGGGTGGGATCGCTTACTAAAGCACAAGCAACGTACTTTCTATAAGCCGAATAGGTGTGGAAAGTTTGGCGCTTGTACCCTGTACTGTAGGAGGAGTAGGAGGAGTAGCGTTTAGAAAACCGGGGGGCGCTAATAATAAGAAGAAGAAGAAGAACGAGCTGAACTAGTAGATCAAGATGTTGGCTTTTTCGAAGCCAACATAATAATAAGAAGAATAAGAACGAGCTGAACTAGTAGATCAAGATGTTGGCTTTTTCAAAGCCAACATAATAATAATAAGAAGAACTAGAGAGGTACATTTCCTGAAGAAAATGTGAGTGGTGCTTGCCGTGGCAAAACTCAGGCCCAAATCTGATTGGCTGTTGTTGCCCCGCCCCTTTTTTTCCTAATTGTGAACCACAGTCACTCAGTGACTAACATACCAAAGTTTGGGAATGCTGTCATTTAATGTGTAAAAATGGCAGCATTTCTATTTTTTCTATTGAAAATCAATGAATGAAATTTGATTGGTTGTTGGTGGCTCCGCCCACTTTTTCTAAACTTGAAGTGGAAACCCCCAGCGACCACATTTGTGATATTCAAGGTCCCTGACATCAATACTGAGAGAATGGCAGCCTTCTTAATTTTTCCCATTAAAACCAATCAAAGAAATCTGATTGGTTGGTTTTGGCTCCACCCACTTTTCTTAATTTTAATCCCAGTCCCCCAGTGACCAACTGTGCCAACTTTGAGGAGGCTGCCATTAACCGTCTAAGAGCGGCAGCAGTTTAAAATTTTCCTATTTAATTGAATGGCTGAAATTTGATTGGCTGTTGTAGACTCCGCCCACTTTTTGTAAATTTTGGCCGCAGTCACCCAGTGACCCACGGTGCCAAGTTTAGGAGCTCTGGCTTTAATACTGTGAGAATTACAGCTGTTTACATTTTCTCATTGAAGTCAATAGGGAAAATCTGATTGGTTGTTTGCGGCTCCGCTCACTTTTTTGGGTCCCCAAAATAGGACAGAAAAGTCACAACACCCCATTCCCGAATAAGCTGAACGGTTTGACACCTCATTCATGGGTCTGCGACAAACTAATTATTCGATAAATTCCCCATTATAAGTCAATGGGGCAAATTTGGGGACCTCTCCTGCCCCGGGGGTAAAACTTATACCCTCGTGTGGGGTATCATCTGACACAGGTCGCAAACCTCTTCAAATGTGGTAAATTTAACGTTTCTACAAGATTCCCTCTCTGCGCTAGAATCCGTCAAAAGTTGGCCTCAATGTTAATCTATGGGACTTTTCGGGGTGGTTAATTGCCCCCGCAAGGGGCAATTAACCACCCACCCCTTAGAAAAGTCATACCACCCCATTCCCGATTAAGCCGCACGATTTGACACCTCATTCATGGGTCTAGGACAAACGGTGCGGGACTAGTTACGCGCCAAACTTTCATACGGAAGAAGAATAAAAATAAGTTTGCAAGATAACAGTAGTGATGCTTTGCTTCGCAAGCACCACTAAAAAAAAAATAAGTTTGCAAGATAACAGTAGTGATGCTTTGCTTCGCAAGCACCACTAAAAAAATAAGTTTGCAAGATAACAGTAGTGATGCTTTGCTTCGCAAGCACCACTAAAAAAATAAGTTTGCAAGATAACAGTAGTGATGCTTTGCTTCGCAAGCACCACTAAAAAAATAAGTTTGCAAGATAACAGTAGTGATGCTTTGCTTCGCAAGCACCACTAATAAGAACGAGCTGAACTAGTAGATCAAGATGTTGGCTTTTTCAAAGCCAACATAATAAATAGACAGATCTACTCTTGTGTGCATAAAATACTAATAATAAGTTAAATCAGAATAATAATCAATAACCTCAGTGAATAAAATCTCGTATATCTAAAGTGCAAATGGCATTTTTTATAGTGAGTAAAATAATATAAATTCCATTTTATTCATTTAATCTAAATTTTAAATTTAAATTATACTCTTAATATGTGTCCAAAATACTAACACAATTGGTGCTCATGTGTCAATCTATCAAAATTCATATCATTTTATTGAAGTGTATTATGTAAAATTCATGTATTAATTAATTAATTTATTTTTTTTTTACATTTTATTTAATTTCTAAACCTTCAGAGTGATTAATTTCCCATATACCTATATCAATTACTAATTCATTTTAAACTTACGCTACAACAATCTACTTTATGACCACACAAATCATATATAGTGCTAAAACCATATCTCATAAATTCATAGTACTTCAAATTTACCTAGCGTATCAATTACATCCAAAATCTAGAATATTACCAACGGATTCAAATCAGTCTCTAATCGACCAATAAACAAAACCCCTTATCAATTTATGCGTGGTATTAGACATGACAGGAGATGTCAAAACGCAAGTTCAGACCTAATGGCTGTCTAGTTTCTAATATAAAGATCCAATATGCTTCCCTGTAAAACAGCCTCTGCATCAGGTCACCACCTCTTGTGGTTGGGGTGATTTTCTCTATCCCTTGAATCCGTAAGTGGGAACAATCCCCATTGCTGCAGTCAAGGAAGTGCCTCGAAACCACTGTGGAGGAACTACGTGAAACTACCTGGTTGATATGTTCTCGCATCCGACACTTAAGCTTTCTAGAGGTACAACCTACATATTGAATATTACATTTTGTACAGGTAAGCAAATAGACAACATAGGTCGATTGCAATTAATAAAATCTTTGATCTTAAACGTCTTTTTAGTACTTCTGCTAATGTACTCCTTCGATTTAAACATAAACGCACAAGTTATGCATTGCATTGCACCACATTTAAATGTTCCAGTGGTATTCGGCTGCATTAACTAACTACCATAGTTCTTTGTATCCTAGTAGGTTTGATTTTAAGGATGAGGTTGCTCTTCGAAATTTGCATTTACTTTCGGCAGAGACAGATATATCCTTGCAGCGAACACATGGTATTCGACGTTGTGAAATTAATAATTTGCAAGTAAAATCAGATTTTTATCCAGTTCATTTCAGGGGGCTACATATTGATACATTTCAGGATCTAGTTGAAAGAGATTTGAAGCAGTTGAAGCTTGATGACTTGGAGAAACGGGACTATAGAACCAATTTAACTGCAGGTGAGAAACTAGCTATTGATACATTAAAAGATGATTTTGACATCGTAGTAAGGAAAGCTGATAAAGGGGGAAAAGTTGTAGTTTTGGATAGAGTGACTTATATAAGTGAAGTAGAAAGACAATTAAGTGACAGAAGTACATATCAAGTTCTAAGTACAAATCCCCAAAGCTCTTTTAAGCGTATGCTGACTGATCTGGTAAACATTGGGTTTTGTAATGGTATTTACAATGAAAGGATAAAAGAGTATTTGTTACCCACTAATCCTAAAATCCCTATATTTCACATTTTGCCGAAGGTACATAAGAAACAGCGTCCCCCTGAGGGTAGACCTATTATCTCTAGTATAAGTTCGCTTAAAGGGGAAGGAAACCTCCTCGGCGCTAACCCCCCACCCCCCCTCCCGTGTATTGCCCCCCTCCCTCCTCCCCCCTGGCCTACCCCTCCCGCTGGGCAAATGCCCCTAACTTGTTACTTACCTTTCTGCGCAGGTCCAGTCCAGGGAGTTCACAGGCGACATCTTCTTCCACGCAATCTTCTTCCTCCTTTGACCGGCGCATGCGCAGTAGGATCATTTCGCCGGTACGATCTACTGCGCATGCGCGTGACTTTTGGCGCATGCGCAGTAGATCCGTACCGGCGAAATGCTCCTACTGCGCATGCGCCAAAACGCCGGTCAAAGGAGGAAGAAGATCGCGTGGAAGAAGATGTCGCCTGTGAACTCCCTGGACTGGTCCTGCGCAGAAGGGTAAGTAACAAGTTAGGGGCATTTGCCCAGCGGGAGGGGTAGGCCAGGGGGGAGGAGGGAGGGGGGGCAATACACGGGAGGGGGGGTGGGGGGTTAGCGCCGAGGAGGTTTCCTTCCCCTTTAATGAGCATTTGGCTGAGTTGATTGATATGCTATTGCAACCATTAGTAAAGCGGCTTGATTCATATTTAAGGGACACAAAACATGTGCTGCAGATTTTGAAAGATTTTGTTTGGATTGATGGTCTTTATAGCTGGGCTACAGTTGATGTAGTAAGCTTATATTCCTGCATCCCACATGACAAGGGGATTGAGGCAGTACGGTATCACTTGGATCACTATAGTAATTACGAAGAAAATATTAAATTTTTTATTTTGAATGCACTTGAATTTTTACTCACACATAATTTTTTCAAATTTGATCACGTTTTTTATCTTCAAAGATGTGGCACTTCAATGGGTGCGAAATTCGCTCCCGCATATGCCAACCTCTACATGGGGTGGTGGGAGGAGGTGCACATCTATGATGGATTAGTGCACGGAGTGGAACACATTAAACTTTTATGTGGATGACCTTTTGTATATATGGCAGGGCACTGAAGTTGATTTTATGGATTTTGTAAAAGCATTAAATAGTAATAATTGGAATCTAAGATTTACTTGCACTTTTCATAAAGTCTCTATAGACTTTTTAGATTTAAAACTCACTGGAGGGAATCACAAAATTAATAGCACAGTTTTTCGAAAGCCAATAAGCAGGAAATTCACTTTTGAGGGCCGATTCCTGCCACCCAGGTCATGTTTTTAAGGCTGTACCTATAGGTCAATTTCAGCGCCTCCCTCAGAGGAGGGAGGGGGGGCAATACACGGGAGGGGGGAGGGGGGTTAGCGCCGACGAGGTTTCCTTCCCCTTTAAGGAGGAATTGCAGCACAGATAAAGAATTTATATTGCAGTCTATTAAGCTACGAGATCGTTTTCTTGAAAGAGGATATCGTTTGGAACATTTAATAGAGGCTTTCGGTAGAGCGTTTAAGACAGAAAGATCTGAGCTCTTATGTGACCGTAATAGCAATAATAATCAGAAGAGAAAAATGAAGGAGGATATGCTGATGTTCATTACAACTTTTAGCAAGCAATACTATAAAGTTAAACAAATAGTTAAGAAATATCTCCCTGTTTTAAATGGAGATGGAAATTTAAGAAAAGTCATGGAGAAAGGTTGTAAATTTGTGACGCGGAAGGCTAAGACAGAGGGTAACATTTTATCCCCAAGTGAAGTTAATAGAAATGCAGTGAGAACGTCTTGGTTGAATACCACTGGAACATTTAAATGTGGTGCAATGCGATGCATAACTTGTGCGTTTATGTTTAAATCGAAGGAGTCAAAGATTTTATTAATTGCAATTGACCTATGTTGTCTATTTGCTTACCTGTACAAAATGTAATATTCAATATGTAGGTTGTACCTCTAGAAAGCTTAAGTGTCGGATGCGAGAACATATCAACCAGGTAGTTTCACGTAGTTCCTCCACAGTGGTTTCGAGGCACTTCCTTGACTGCAGCAATGGGGATTGTTCCCACTTACGGATTCAAGGGATAGAGAAAATCACCCCAACCACAAGAGGTGGTGACCTGATGCAGAGGCTGTTTTACAGGGAAGCATATTGGATCTTTATATTAGAAACTAGACAGCCATTAGGTCTGAACTTGCGTTTTGACATCTCCTGTCATGTCTAATACCACGCATAAAATGATAAGGGGTTTTGTTTATTGGTCGATTAGAGACTGATTTGAATCCGTTGGTAATATTCTAGATTTTGGATGTAATTGATACGCTAGGTAAATTTGAAGTACTATGAATTTATGAGATATGGTTTTAGCACTATATATGATTTGTGTGGTCATAAAGTAGATTGTTGTAGCGTAAGTTTAAAATGAATTAGTAATTGATATAGGTATATGGAAGTCTTTGATCTCAAATGAGAATTTTTTGGGTGACAGTGTTGATTTGCCAGTAAGACATACATTTTTAAAAAAGGGTTCGAATTTTTATCCAATGCAATCCAAAAGTTACCATATTGAAATGTTTTATAAATTGGTGCAAAGAGATATTGAAGCCCTGGATTGGAAAAATAAAAATAAAAATTTAGTGAAAAATCGATATAGGAAAGATAATAACTTGAGCCCTGGTGAACAAAAAGCCTTAAAGAATTTGGGTAAGAATAAAGATCTGATTGTGAAAAACGCCGATAAAGGGGGGGCAGTAGTCGTTCTTGATTCTACTACCTATGAATCAGAAATTTTGCGACAACTGTCAGATAAAGACACTTATAAGAGTTTGGATAATGATCCCACTTTATTTTTCCAGTCCAAATTAAGAACTTTACTTTTGTCGGCGCTTGATGATGGTGTAATAGATCAGAGAGAATTTGACTTTATCTTCTGTGAGAATCCGGTTTTACCAATTTTTCATGTCCTTCCCAAGGTGCATAAAACACTGGAAAATGTGAAAGGCCGTCCAATAGTAGCCGGTATTGGATCCCTTTTGGAAGGTTTATCCAAATACATAGATCAATTATTACTACCCTTGGTGTTACAGTTACCTACATACTTGAGAGATACCACTATGTGTCTCAATAAAATGTCAAGTTTGGTTTGGGATTCAAAGTACAGATGGTTCTCAATGGATGTAGTATCCCTATATTCGTCAATTGAACATGAGGTGGGAATCCACGCAATACAATTTTGGTTGCAGTTGACTAACATGTTCCCGCAGAGACAAACAGATTTCATCTTAGAGGCAGTAAAATTTTTATTATTTTCAAACTATTTTATGTTTGATGGCCGCTTCTTCCTTCAATGTAGGGGGGCTGCGATGGGTGCTTCGTTTTCTCCCACATATGCTAATTTGGTAATGGGCTGGTGGGAACGTGTTTTTGTCTTTAGTGAACATAATCCATTTAAGAGGCATATTGTCCAATTCTATAGATACATCGACGATTGCATAGGGATTTGGGAGGGAGATGAGTTATCCCTAGCCATGTTTGTTGATTATTGTAACCACACCCTGAGGGGTATTCAATTTACCCATGAGACCAATTCTGTTGAATTACCTTTCCTTGATGTGATGTTTTACATAAAGGATGGCAAGGTGGAAACCAATCTTTACCGAAAACCAATCACACGTAATACCCTTTTGCATGCCGACAGTGGGCATCCAGCATCTTGCCTGAGAGGGATCCCAGTGGGACAATTTATGAGTTTGAGACGTATTTGTTCCTCCTGGGATGCTTTTCAGGATCAGGCCATGATCCTTTGGGACAGATTCCTAGAGAGGGGTTACGCTTTTAAAGATATTAAAAATGCCTATGACAGAGCAGTAAGTTTAGATAGGGAAACCCTTCTACACTATAAGCCCAAACCTAAATCCAAAAAAGGACATGACGCTTCGCAAACAAAGGTACGTTTTTGCACCACTTTCAGCAAAGATGCCAATTCAATTAAGAGTAGTGTGCGTAAACATTGGGGGATCTTATTACAAGACCCAGTACTGAGAAAACCTTTGGATAAAACTCCTAGTTTTGTCTTCAGAAAGGGCAAAAGTATAGCCACGCATATATCTAAAAGCTTATATTCTTCCAAAACCAGGGAAACTGAACCTTCTTGGATTAAATTTAAAGGTGTATATAAGTGTGGAAGAACGAGGTGCAAAACCTGTTTGAGTGTGACACCATCTAAAATATTTTCAAGTTCCGTGACAGGGGCTAATTATACGATAAATAGATATTTCAACTGTATGTCTAAGGGAGTTATATATTTAATTACATGTGAATGCAAATCCCAATATGTGGGTAAGACTACCCGTATGGCAAGCACCCGTTTCTTGGAACATCTGTCGGCGGTGGACAGAAAAGATTTTAGATCCGCAGTGGCTAAACATGTAGTTGAGAAACATGATGGTTATGCAAGGGTTGATTTCCAAGTCATAGATAAGCCAGTGCGAGATGTTAGAGGGGGTGACTATGAAACCAAATTAAGTAGGCTGGAGACCTTCTGGATATATCATTTGAAAACCACTGAGGATTATGGGGGCCTGAATAGGGAGTGTGAGCTCTCGTGCTTTTGTATTTAATGTTATTAATGGCATATTTATATATTCTTGAAATATTTGGTATTATTTAAATTAAATCAATATATTAAATTAATACTTTATCTTATCATATACTGCCTTATTATAGTACTTATATTTGTACTTTCTCTTCCTCCCTTCTTTACTCTAACTGTTGGAGGTAGTGATATGTTTTGTCATGTTTAACCCCTTTTGTGCTCTTTTGTAAAAAACTTTTTCATTTAGTGCATTTCTCTAGAATGTTTTTAACCTGTGGGTGACTCTTTAAGGGTTAATTCAATTGATGTTTCTAATTAGCCTAAAGGGGTTTGTTACACTATTTAAGGGTATTATGGGTAAGTTGTTCGTTTATGCTTCTGATGAAGTAGCGTTGAAGCTACGAAACGCGTTAAGCATGGACTGCGTTTGATGCACTGTTGGTGTTTTACTATTATGTATAATATTTAATCTTCAATAAAAGGAAAATTTATCAATCCTCGACCTGGCTTGGTGCTCCGTGGATCAAAGACTTTCATTGACACAATTTGTTACGCTCTATCCGGAGGCGTGTCGGCGTTGTTAGCACAGCCTAATCTGTTTGGTCGGAGCCTGTTCTTTGGAGTTCGGGTGAGTGCTCTCCTTATGTGCTACATATAGGTATATGGGAAATTAATCACTCTAAATGTTTAGAAATTAAATAAAATGTAAAAAAAAAAAAATTAATTAATTAATACATGAATTTTACATAATACACCAATAAAATGATATGAATTTTGATAGATTGACACATGAGCACCAATTGTGTTAGTATTTTGGACACATATTAAGAGTATAATTAAAATTTAAAATTTAGATTAAATGAATAAAATGGAATTTATATTATTTTACTCACTATAAAAAATACCATTTGCACTTTAGATATACATGAGATTTTATTCACTGAGGTCATTGATTATTATTCTGATTTAACTTATTATTAGTATTTTATGCACACAAGAGTAGATCTGTCTATTTATTTATTTATTTATTTATTCAAATTTAACTTTTCGTATAAACACACTATATATTTGCGATCGTTTTGGAGAATTTGTTTTATGATTAATGTAGTTTAATTTTACTGGTATAGTACTTCGTTCAGAAGAATAACGAATATGGTAATGGATTGGACAGGTATAGTACTTCGTTCAGAAGAATAACGAATATGGTAATGGATTGGACATTAACACTTTAATCTAACCGGTAGGCATCAGGATGTTAATGACGTTCGTTTGATCGCTGCTTTCTGAGCCTCATTGTGGTAATTTAACTTGAATTACATCCTCTTTCTTCCTTTTGTTAATTCTTAAAGGGATACTGTCATGGGAAAAAAATACATTTTCAAAATAAATCAGTTAATAGTGCTGCTCCAGCAGAATTCTGCACTGAAATCCATTTCTTAAAAGAACAAACAGATTTTTTTATATTCAATTTTGAAATTTGACATGGGGCTAGACATATTGTCAATTTCCCAGCTGCCCCAGTCATGTGACTTGTTCTCTGATAAACTTCAATCACTCTTTACTACTGTACTGCAAGTTGGAGTGATATCACCCCCCTCCCTTTTCTCCCCCAGCAGCAAAACAAAAGAACAATGGGAAGGTAACCAGATAACCGCTCCCTAACACAAGATAACAGCTGCCTGGTAGATCTAAGAACAACACTCAATAGTAAAAACCCATGTCCCACTGAGACACATTCAGTTACATTGAAAAGGAAAAACAGCAGCCTGCCAGAAAGCATTTCTCTCCTAAAGTGCAGGCACAAGTCACATGACCTGGGGCAGCTGGGAAATTGACAAAATGTCTAGCCCCATGTCAGATTTCAAAATTGAATATAAAAAAATATGTTTGCTCTTTTGAGAAATGGATTTCAGTGCAGAATTCTGCTGGAGTAGCACTATTATCTGATTCATTTTGAAAAAAACATGTTTTCCGATGACAGTATCCCTTTAATGTCTTGTAATGATCTCAATGCAATGTGACACAAATCTATGTTTATTTAATATTTAATATGCGTTCCACGAAGCAAACGAATATTCTTGAATCAGATGCTGATTTTGAAGCGATTAAAAATTATGTATTTTATGATTTATTTATTATTTCTACTGTTTTCCAGCATTCAGTCCTGTTATATATAAAAAATGGTCTTATAAAATGATCTTAAGGAAAGTTGTCTCAATAATGGTTCTGTAAAATAATTTAGAACTGTGTATAATGATTTGATTTGATTTAAAGAAAATGTATAAGAACAGAGGTTTCGTTTCAGCTGAAACAATTTAAATTTTAGGGTTAAAATTTGGGATCACTAATTTGTACGTCATATCCTTTTTACTTGTTTAAATGTTAGTTCACGGCTGTTTTCAATTATGCCTATGACTAAGTATCTTCGGATACGAAACGTGTAAGGTTTATTGTTTTAGCTGTTCCAATAAAGATCTTCGCTATCTCCTGGCTTTTCCTCAATGTCCCACACAGACAACAAAACCTGGCTCTTAGTCACAGCCATGGACTCCCTCTGCTTCTTGCAGTAGCAGATGCCCCCCCCCAGCTCCACTGGGAGTTCCTAACACAGCGAGGTCTCCTACCTGCTGTGCCCTGCTGAGAGACACTTTCTAAACTAATTAAGTTTAAATACCCTTTCCACAGGATAGCCTTCCTGTGGAAGGTGAGCTTGAAAATGTGAACTGGACCACTGGAATGGATTGCCTGTTCCTTCCAGAACACTATAGCATCCAGGGCCAGATAGCAATATCCATTAAACAGGGAGACAATGCTCTGATACGTAATATCTCCCATCTCATATTGGGGAGAAATCAAAGGTAAAACACAAGTTTTTCACACTTTTCCTTGGGCACTCGACCACAATACAAGGAACACATGTTACATACATCACAACCAGTACTGGTACAAAAGGTGAGGAAGACCCTGTGCAAAGGAGCTTACAATCTAAAGGGAAGGGAATCACAAGGTGTGGGGGTGGACAGGATCAGAATTAAGTTAGTGAGAGATGTAGTACTGTATGTGGTATTGCATTTGGTAGTTAAGCAGAGTGAGGGTAGTTTTAAGAGATCTTTTGAAAGCAGAAAGGTTGGGAGAAAGTTAGACAGACCGTGGGTGAGAATTCCAGAGGAGGGGTGTAGCCCTTGCAAAGTCTTGAATGCGAGCATGTTAGACGGTAATGAGAGAAGAGTTGAGTAGCAGGTCAGAAAAGGAGCGTAGCAAGTGGTTGGGTGAGTATATAGAGATGAGATCAGAGACGCAGGGTGGGGCAGAGTTATGAAGTGCTTTGAATGTCAGGGTCATTAATATGAATTTGATTCTGAAAGTTAGCGGAAGCCAGTGCAGGGATTGGCAGAGTGGAGTGGCAGAGGAGGAGCAGTTGCTGACGTTTATGAGCCTCGCAGCAGTGTTCATTATGGACTGGAGAGGTGACAGTCTCTGGAGGGGAAGGCCAATTAAAAGAGAGTTAAAGTAGTCTAGAGAGGGAGAGGTTTAATTTAAGTAGTTAAGTAGAGATAGCGGACTGGCAGGAGGAGACTCGAGTTAGGAGTTCTGGGTTGAGATCAGGAGGAGAGATAGATCTGAGTGTCATCAGCATAGAGGTGGTAGTGGAAACCATACAAGTTTATTAATTTGCAGAGGGAGGAAGTATAGAGGGAGAATAATAAGGGCCCAGGACAGAGCCTAGAGGAACCCCAACAGAAAGAGGAAGGGGAGAAGATGCTACTCCATTGTAGGAGACACTGAAGGAACGATTAGTGAGGTAAGAAGAGAACCAGGACTGGGCCATGTCACGAAGGCCAAGTGAATGGAGGGACTGGAGAAGAGGATGGTCCACAGTGTCAAATGCAGCAGAGCGATCAAGCAGAGTTAGTAGTGAGAAGTGATTGTTGGCTTTAGCTGTTAAAAGGTCATTAGTTAGTTGGGTTAGAGCAGTTTCAGTGGAGTGTTGTTGCTTAAAACCAGATTATAGGGGGTCCAGCAGGTTATTGTCAGAGAGGAATGAGGTTAGTCGGTTGCAGACTAGGCACTCAAGTAGTTTAGAGATGAAAGGTAGCAGAGAGATAGGGATCAAGAGATAAGGAAGGAACAGGTGGAAGAACTGGAAGAAAAGAACAGTGGGGAGAGAGAAGCAAACCTACCCCATCCCCAGGTCTGTTTCTAGGTTTTTTGTGCTTAAACACCCAAGTGTTCACAATTACATTCAATTTTTGTGCACCAACTCAGAGGACATTATCCAGTGAGTTGCAGTCTCCTAAAAAAGTGAAAGGTTCTTTGATTCAACCATGCAGTACTAGTTTTAGACCCGTGATATCAGATTTTAACATATATATAGTCGATTAAACTCCCAAGAAATTAGTTGAAAAAGGTATTGATTGTGATAAGCGTTCCAATTTGTTTAAAATCTTCTTGTATCAAATTCACAAATCATCACACAGATACATACCAGTTAAACAGCAAACTATATCCAGCATCCAGCATGACCTAGATAAATGGAAAATGGCAAATATCTCCTTTTTAGGCAGAGCACACCTAATCAAAATTATGTACTTTCCTAAACTACTATACAAGATTCAAATGTAACCATATTATCTTAAATGCTTAGACTTGAAACAAATCAACAAAACCTTCAGAAACTTAATTTGTAAGGGAAAACAACCTCAGAATGAACGGAAGTGTTAACTTTCCAAATATATGCCACCCTGCTGCGCCGTGCTGGATATACAACACAAACACATACAGCAACTTAGACCTTAAACAAGAACTTATGGAAACTACATACCTAAATCCCTTGTTCCACCTCCCACCTAATGAACTCACACTTAAACAAAAAAGCAACCCCCTGTTTTTGAGCACCTATAAAGCCTGGAGACACGCCAGACACAAAGGGAAAACCACACAAACCCTCTCCATATACGTACCCTGGACCGGCAACAAACAATTCCCAAGTGGTCTACTGTCGAATGTATTCACCATTTGGCGGAATAATGGCATCTACTGCATAAGAGACATACTTACAGCACACAACTATTATGACATTCGCAGAAGTATCCACCAAACCCGTCCTCTGCGGACAACATTTCTATTACCTACCAGCTACCCACTATGCGAGGGGAGTCTTACGTAGGATGACAGAGCAAGGCACTTCTAGTCCATTAAACCATATATGGAAGGGAACCAGTACATCACACTCTATTATATTTACAGACTCACAAGAACAAACCTAGACCCATTGGAAAATGACACATCTTTTGGGAAATCAGACATCGTGAAACTTCACTCTCATTCTATGCACATAATATCATCCAGTCAATACCATATTATGACCTTACAAATATTACACCAATCCTATATGACCCCACTACGAAGGTTCAAAATGGGACTACTGGCCAGTCCATTGTGTTTGAGATGTTCAACAGCTGATTCCTCCCTAATTCATTGCATGTGGCTATGCCCAGTAATCAAAACCTTTTGGTTAGAGGTATATGGGTACTGGCACTTGCTGACCAAACAAAAGTTTCAACCTAGCATCGAATTGGTTCTATTTAAGCAAACTTAAGGACACCCAACAAATATCCAGAGCCAACAAAGCCCTAGCGGAAAGGTTAGCTGTGGCTACTAGGAAAGCTATATTACAAGAATGGCTCACCCACCCTCTGAGTCTAGTGAAAAACAAACTACATTTCTTGTTCCACATGGACTGGCTGGAAGCGCCCCTAAACAAAACATCTCACACCAACAAATTTTTTGACATATGGACCACCTATATCATAAGTCTCCCCCCCGACATAAGAAAGCTTACAGTCTCTACATTCTACCAAACCAAGTGGTATGATCTAGAAAGCCTCCGGGGTACTAACCCTCTAATTCTAGCAATGACGACCTAAAAATTATGAGTGTACTGGTTCGCCTCCCAGGATTCACTGGCTCATATGTAATGGAAGATTTACTAAAACCCCTCTAGCAAAGACGAGCAACGGGCTTAGTTGATTTAAATGTTTTATTTTATGTTGTTGTTATTTTGATACTTGTTTAGATTGGAAAAGAAAATATACCTCCCTTAATCAGACATCAGAAGTAGAGGTGAATTTGTAAGTGTGACCACCACTACCCAAACTGTAATACTTCTCAAACCTTACTCTTTCAATTCGTACTGCAAATGTACTTTGTGTTTATATTATCCAAAAATGCACAAACAAAACTGACATTGATCAAAATTTTTATTGATTATTTGTTGTTCAATTTGTAACAATGATGACATTGATGGTTAAATGAATATGTAAAACTGTGATGAGGCTTCAATAAAAACAAATTAAAAAAAAAAAAAATCTTCTTGTATCTTTAGTGGGTAAAATGAAGTAGCACTCCATTAAAATCACTCTAAAAACAATGCAGCATCTCCCTGTGTTGCTTCAATTTCTTTAGCATCTTTTACAATTCAGAATGCTTGTCTCAGATCGCCAGCTGACGCTACAACAATTCCATGTCACTGCTGATGCGTTTTGCAGACTGGCTTCCTCCAATGAGAGATGATGTTACTTCAGGATGGTTGCTTCTTATTACCCACAGTGTTTCAAACCTAAAAATACTTTATTGTTTCCAAAGCGAATGTCTTATGGTGAATTTGCAACTTTCGAAACAGTCCATACACAGTTAAGCCCTTAAATCTTTGGACAGAGACAATTTTTTCCAATTTTGGTTCTATATGTTTAATGAAACAACTCAGATGCAGTTGAACTGCAGGCTTTCAGCTTTAATTCAGTGGGTTGAGCAAAAAGAGTGCATAAAAATGTGAGGAACTAAAGCCTTTTTATAACACAATCACTTTTCAGGGGCTCAAACGTATTTGGACAATTGACTCAAAAGGCTATTTCATGGGCAAGTTTGGCAAGTATGTCATTATCAATTAAGCAGATAAAATCCTGGAGTTGATTTGAGGGGGGGTGCTTGTATGTGGATGATTTTGGACAACATGGGGTCAAAGGAGCTCTCCATGAAGGTGAAACAAGCCATCCTTCAACTGCAAAAACAGGAAAAACCTATCCGAGAAATTGCTACAATATTAGGAGTGGCAAAATCTAGAAAGAAAGGAAGCACTGGTGAACTCAGCAAAGCATAAAGACCTGGAAGTCCATGGAAGACTCTGGTTGATCACAGAATCATTTCCATGGTGAAGAGAAACCCCTTCACAACAACCAAACAAGTGAACAACACTCTCCAGGAGGTAGGCGTATTGACATCCAAGTCTACCATAAAGAGAAGACTGCATGAAAGTAAATACAGAGGGTGCACTGCAAGGTGCAAGGCACTCATAAGCCTCAAGAAAAGAAAGGCTATATTTTGCTAAAAAAAAACATCTTAAAAAGCCAGCCCAGTTCTAGAAAAACATTCTTTTTTTTGGAATGATGAAACCAAGATAAACCTCTACCAGAATGATGGCAAGAAAAAAGTATGGGACTTCCGGGGGGCGTGCCCACTAAGATGGCCGCATTATAGAAGAGCTCCGCGCTCTGCTCTTTAAAAACTACTCAGCCACATATAACCCCCGCTCAAAAGAAGCAGAATCGGCAGCGGAACACCTGAGGGCAAATTGAGACTCACCACCGCTCAGCTCTCCCTCCGTTTGCAGCCCCGGAAGCCTCCACACGAGATTGAGGCCTAAGTCCCGAACAAGCCTTCACCACGCTGCATCAATACGCGCGCTGATATCAGACACCAGGCACAGAAGTGTGATCCGAAGCGACCGGAACACAGATAAGTAGCATAGGTCACGGGAAGACGGCTGGGGGCCAAAAGCTTACACGGCTCACAACCGCGGACCCGGACCCGCACTAACCCCACAGCGCATGATATCGGAGCTACTCCCACATAACTCCCTGAGGCCGCGAACATAAAATAGCGAATATACGCTCAACTAAAAGCCAGACTCAGTATTTTATTCAAGGGAGCAGGCCCATACACCTACTCTGGGACATATAATCTACGTGACGCAGTAACAATTCACACCCTGCAAAGGCCACAGCGTGTTTACTGAGAAAATAAAAGTTACCACAAGAGGGCAGTACTTATACAGCTTTACTGCTGCAAGGGACCATAACCAAACCAACACCCAACATCTTAAACGGTCCTAAAGGCGTACAACTGTTGTCAATACTGGACCACCTGCCCTAATACTACCAAGCTGTAATAATGTAACCAGCACATACAATTCCAAACGCACAACCTCGCTGCACATATGGCAATAATAAACATGGACTGGAAAACAACCCATACACATTCCACTGCGGAATGTAAGTAATGCCATACAGAATGAGATAATGCAAATGGAGGCTACAACCTACGGAAATACCACCTATGAAAACCTAACTCAGTAGACAACTTACCAGCATTAAGACAACCGGGAAATATACTACTTCCCAGGACCTCTCCTACTCGGGGAACTGTCAACAGATCCTTTTCAAAAATTCCTGGGCCCAACAACAACAACTATGTCGCTCAAAACACCAAAAATCAAGTCTAAAGACAAAAAACAAACAGCAGACATTCCCCAAGCGGAAAGTGACTCAGAAACAACCGCACGCATGGAGGAAATGGTCCAGATCCTGGGTCCCTTACTGGACCAGAAACTAGCTGGCATAAAAGAATCGGTCTCGGAGATATTACAACAAGTCACCAACCAAGCTCAAAGAATCTCCCAAGCTGAAGATCGTATATCCACACTGGAAGACAATTTAACCGCTGCGCAATCCACCATTGATCTTCAACAAAAAGAAATATCAATCCTATCTGATAAAGTGGAAGACTTGGAGAACCGCAGCAGGAGGAACAATCTACGACTAGTGGGGGTTCCTGAGTCGGTCAAAACCAGGGATCTGGAGCATCTTCTTCATGAGTGGCTACCCAAGGCTCTCGATCTGGATACAAAGTATCTTCCCTTTCTGGTGGAAAGAGTCCATAGAATTGGACCCCCACCCTCACCTAACAAAGAACAACAACGTCCCAGACAAATCATATTTAAACTATTGAACTTTACAGACAAAACCAGAATATTGGAAGCACACAGAGCGACCAGAAATCTTTCTTATGATGGACACTCAATTCTACTTTTTCAAGATTACTCCGCCTCAGTGACAGCCAAACGCAGAGAATTTGCACCACTTTGCAAAACTCTATACAACGCCGGATACAAATTCTCCTTGCTTTTTCCTGCAAAACTAAAAATCATCGAAAAAGATACTAACAAATACATATCTTCGAAGACCACAAACAAGCCTCTGCTTACATAGACACAACCGTTCAAAAATAAGAGGGACGGTGAATCATGCGTGAAAGACTACAACTCAATATAACATAGTTGATGAATATCATAAGCCCTAACAAGAACCATCAGATTTGATAAAGAATACTAGACTGAGTACCACACAACATGGAATTTTTTTTTTTTTTTTCATACAGTCTGATGGAACTACATAGAAAGAATCTATGGGCAAGGTTTTTTCTCTGGCTATTTCAAAGGTTTCGAAGTTTAAGCGAAACTTGCTTTTGAACAGTGAACAGACGAACGTTTAATAACTTGACTTTACTTTTTTCTCTCATTTACTTTTATTTTGGGCAACCTAAATGATATGTTACTTACCATTTGAATCTCTCATAGTATGCAAATTGTATTATTGGAACCCTGTTCTCCATTACTTAACACGAACTCTACTTACCTGCTTAATTTCTATAAGAGACTTCACCAAGTTATTCATTTACCTTACAAGTTGAACCGAACTGTCGAATTTTCCCCCTAACCACAGAGGGCATTGGAATCTCCTCCTTATAGTTTCCTTGTTGCTCTTAATACCTCACGATTTCATATAAAACATGTCTACTGCATATGCTATAGACTGACTATTTTGTAGGTTAAAACCTGTTTTCTTTTCCCCTTTTCTCTTTTTCTTTAACTCCTGTCACAGACAAACTGCGAGGTTTGTGACTTTCTATTATTCAAAATGCAATGTTTTTAATGTACATAGTTAATGTGATACTAAATGTTCAAGTGATTACGACCAACAACCAAATAGAAGACCATTGCCAATTTTCCAGCTCCCAATCCCATAACAATCATCACCAAGGGATGGAACCCGCTCACTGGGACAGGGTCCCCACCCTAATACAGGAAAACTTGATTTACGCAACCCCTAAACAGGGTATAGGTTAGCACAGACTAAATGGGTGAACCTATAGATAACACATCTTCTAATAAACAACCTAAAAATCTTAAACTGCTTTCATGGAATGTAGGTGGCCTTAATACTCCGGTAAAAAGACGCAAGGTATTATCCCTATTAAAAAGGGAAAACGCCCATATTGTTCTTCTGCAGGAAACACACTGGCGAGACATAGACAAAAATATACTAAGGGACACCTGGATACAGGAACAGATAACTGCATCATACTCAACTAAATCTAGGGGTGTGGCAATACTTTTACATACATCATTGAATGGTACAGTGACCAAAACATATAAAGACAAAAATGGTCGCTACCTAATCATAGATATAGAAATACAAGGCATGAAATATACTGTAGTGAACGTATATGCCCCTAACGATGATAATAACTTTTTTTTCACAGAACTAATGCAAAGACTTGACTCCTGGGGATCCGCGAATCTAATTATCGGTGGAGACATGAATACAGTATGGGACCGCTTCATGGACAGATCGGATGCCGCATCCAGATACCCAATGAGACGGATTACCCCATTACACACGTTCTGTGAGTTTTTACATCTTCAAGATACCTTCAGATACACAAACCCAGATACCAAAGACTACACTTTCTATTCAGGAGCCCATAACACACACTCCAGATTAGATTACTTCTTTCTGTCAACCACACAACTCTCTAAGATATTATTGGCCACCATAAACAATATTGATGTCTCTGATCATGCCCCAGTAACATTAACCCTGATGCAATTGGCTACAAGGACAACATCATATAACTGGCGATTTCCTTCCTACTTAAATAATAATGCTGATTTTCAAACATTCTTAAAACAACAATGGGCAAATTATATTGACGACAATTTGTCGCATTGGGACGACCAAAACCTCTTGTGGGCCGCATCTAAGCCTGTCCTGAGAGGACATATTTCAGCATATCTAATAAAACAGAAAAGGCATTTTACTGAAAAATACTCAGCCCTGCAAAAAGAACTCACTAATCATTATAGGGCATTCAAACTCACAAACTCGGAAGCAGATAAGAAAAAATACACTGACACCAAGAATTTGTTCAACACTTTATTACATGATAATGCACAATATAAAATATCTCATATGAAGAACAAATATTATAGATGGGGAAACAAACCTGGGAAACTATTAGCTAAAATATCAAAACTTCAAACCAAACACAGTTTTATAAAAAAAACTGAAAACAGCGGAGGGATGGGCCCTGGACACAAAACAAATAGTGAAGACAATGGAAACACATTTTAAAACACTTTATGAGGAAAACCAAGATCATCCAGATGAGGGTCTCCTCTTCATACGCGATGCCCATTTATCCAAGCTCTCAGTTCAGGACAGAGAAATACTCGACGCACCTATAACAGAGCAAGAAATCATATCAACAATAAAACACCTAAAAAATGGGAAATCACCAGGCTGTGATGGCCTCAGTGCAGAGTACTATAAAACCCTCATAGTAGAACTCACCCCCATACTTACCACAATCTTTAATGACGTTCTGCAAGGCTCCCCCCTATGGAATGAAGCCAATGAGGCCAGGATTATACTCATCCCAAAAGAAGGAAAAGACCCTATCTTACCCTCATCCTATAGACCAATATCCCTACTCAATCAGGACTTAAAACTACTAACTAAGATCATGGCTGACAGATTACAGAAAATTCTCCCGCAAATACTTACCGCGCAACAAGTAGGATTCCTTAAACAACGAACCTCGGTCCAAGCCATACGTAAGGTAATAGCGGCAATATATCAATGTACCCTGGAAAAAAGAAAACACGGTATATTAATTAATTTAGATGCAGACAAAGCATTTGACAGGATAACTCACACACATATCAAAAGACCTCTTAAGGGGGCGGAGCTAACCAAGCTAACAAGATGGACGCTTAAGAATTAAGCTCCGTGATACAGGGGAGCCAGCTTCCTTAAGGGACATATTTAAACAGTTCCGACCAGCCTAAAAAGCTAGCAGACCGCTTTTGGACTATTATGGGACAAAAGAGAAACCTGAAAAAGGATCAGAAAACGGTCTCTACTTATTTCACTCCGGCTCCGCGACGCGCTACCAGGGCCTCAGGCGCCATCTTGGAAACGCCACGCGGCGCACACACAGAACAGCAAGCTCCAATGCCGGACCCTCAGGTAGAGGGGTCCCCGGCCACGGCGGCTCAGATCCGCGAGATGTTGCAGGAGGTGAAAGGAGCCCTGCAGAAAGACATCAAACAAATGGCGGAAGAGTTGCGCAAAGACATACAAGATGTCGGAGAGAGAACCGCTCATCTGGAGGAACAAGTGAGTGATTTCGCAGATGCCCATAACGAGCTGGCAGACTCGCATGGCAAACTGCAAGCGGAAGCAGACAAGCTTCGGGAAAAGGTTACAGATCTAGAAGACCGATCTCGCCGCAATAACCTACGGCTTAGGGGCATACCCGAAGCGATAGGCCCGCAGGAGTTGGAACAGTATATGATGCAGCTTACTGGCTTGATAATGCCCGATTCTCACCAACTGGAAAGGGCGATAGATCGTATCCATAGGGTGCCCAAACCAAAAGCAGCCCCAGAAGCAGCACCGAGAGATGTGTTAATGCGGTTTGTCTTTTACAAAACCAAAGAAAGCCTTTTGTCGCTTGCCAGGAAAAAGGAGGGATGGCCAGAGGAATACAAAGGCCTAGAGGTGTACGCAGATTTATCGCCCGCCACTCTCCTTAAAAGGAAAGCATTCATGGAAACAACTGCACTGCTGCGCCAGCATAATATTCTGTACAGATGGGGTTATCCAGTCAAGCTTCTTCTACAGAGGAACGGAGTGCCCGTTACGCTATCCTCGCCAGCAGAAGCGAAAAAAGCCCTTATCAGATGGAATATCATCACTCCAGAGAATGATAAGGCGGCATCATCTCCACAAAAATCCCCACCATCTCCGAGACGGATTAGGAAGGAATGGCTCAAGGCATAGAGTTGGTCGGTTGGTTATAGTGAAAGAAGTTAATCCTGATATTCCCCCTAAGGATCCATAAATTACGAGATCGAGATGTTTTTGTTCTTAAGCTCCCCTGCTCAGAGAGAGTGAAACTTCATCTCCGGAGCCCCCACTGACTCAAGTTTTGGTGAGATACAATCTGGTGGTATTAGCTGTTTGCTACCACATGCAACATTCAAAGTTGCCGAGTTTACAAATGTTTGTTGTACAAGTATTAGTATTTACTGTTTTGGTCCTATTTCCATGTTTTTCTAGGTACAAGGTTTCTGTAGTAACTACTGCCTCGGGTTTAATCTTCGATGGGTCAGGGTACAGTTGTATCAGGGTTGGGAGTTTTTTCATGGATTGTTGTAGCACTGTACATTATTATGAAGGGATAAGCGATGCACTGCAAAGGAGAAATGACACGTTTTTATTCATTGAATGCTAGGGGGTTAAACTCCCCTCATAAGAGGAATCAGGCTCTCAGAGATGCGCATCGAGCAAAGGCTGATGTACTATTTTATCAAGAAACACATTTCACTGTTAAAAACCCGCCTAGATTCTCTAATAGATATTACCCCCACTCATTTCATTCTTATTCTCAGAATAAGACGAAAGGGGTATCCATATTGATCTCGGCTAAAGTGTCATGCCAGGTTTTGCAGTCCGTTGCTGACCCCGCTGGTCGTTACCTGATGTTAATTTGCATGTTAGATAATGTTAAATATACCTTGGTGAACATTTATGCCCCAAATGAGCATCAATATAAATTCTTGACACAAACACTTAATAGGCTACTCAGTGACAGACAAGGGAAGTGTATAGTTGCTGGGGACTTCAATATGACCCTGCAACCACATATAGATATTTATAGAGGGATTAAAGGGGCACCCAGTAAAAATCAATTGGCTCAGGCCAAAAAACTAAGAGCTCTGATACATAACTTTGCCTTGATAGATGTGTGGAGAGCGAAATACCCTTCTGAAAAGGAATATACGTATTTTTCCCCGAGATTCCATACTCATACAAGAATTGATATGTTTTTATCGGATACTCAGACCACATCACAAATTTCCAACCCATGGATAGGTATCCGAACATGGTCGGATCATGCACCTATTGGCATGACGATACCCCGGGGGAACAACTTAGAGAAGCTTCCCTGGAGACTTAATAGTGTCTTATTGCAAAAGGAGGAATGTAAACAGTACATAGAACAAAAAATTACCCAATATTTCAGGGAAAACAAACCGGAGGATACAAACTGGCAAAATACCTGGTTGGCACATAAAGCAGTAATTAGAGGAGAATTAATAGCTCAAGCCAAACAAATAAGAAAACAAAGGGAAGTGGAGCAATTACAATTAGAGACCCAATTGGCAGAATTGGAAAAGAAACTTATTCAAAAATATAGCGTGAATATTGTCAAACAAATCAAGGAACAACGGGATAAATTGAATGCACTATTGGCAGCCAAAACAGCATATAGACTACAACGCTTGAATCTCATTTATTATACCAAAGGGAACAAGGCAGATAGATTATTAGCAAGTTTATTGAGACAGAAACAAGCACAAAACAGAATCCAGTATTTAATGGACGCCCAGACAAAAATAACGGACCCCAAACAGATAGCGAATAAGTTCGCACAATATTACGAATCATTGTATAATTTAGGTTCTAGTTTAGATAACCAAAAGCCCCAATTAGAGCATATCACTGACTATTTGAACAAATTAAATCTCCCGACCCCTTCAGCACAACAACTTGAGGCACTTAGCCAACCAATCACCCAGGAAGAGATTCAACTAATAATTAAAGACCTAAAAATAGGAAAAGCCCCGGGCCCGGACGGGTACTCTAACCAATATTTTAAAACGTATGCCACACTTCTTTCTCCATTCCTACTTAAGCTCTTTCAAAACATAATGGATACGGGTCAGATACACCCGGAATTTTTACAAGCCCATGTGGTTACAATCCCCAAGCCGGGTAAGCCCCAAGAACAATGTCAAAATTACAGACCTATAACACTTCTCAACACTGATCTTAAAATATACTCAAAACTTCTTGCCCAAAGATTGAACTTAATCCTACCTTCCCTGATTAATAACGATCAGGTGGGATTTGTGTTAAACCGCCAAGGCGCAGATGCTACCAGGAGATTTCAAAACATATTATATATACTCAAGAAGTCGAGCATGCCCGCCTTGCTGTTGTCCTTGGATGCTGAGAAGGCGTTCGACAGGGTAAACTGGGATTATATGAAAGCTACGTTAACTAAATTCCAGCTGGGAGAGTCCTTCCTCAAAGCTATACAACCACTTTACTCTAACCCGACTGCTAAAGTTTGCACAGCGGGTGCCCTGTCGAGCGCCTTCAGGCTTTCAAATGGGACCAGACAGGGATGTCCTCTGTCTCCCCTAATTTTCGCCTTAATGGTGGAACCATTAGCCCAGACTATTAGAGAGAATCAAGATATAAAGGGAATAACCACGTCCACGGGACAAGAAAAGATAGGATTATTTGCAGACGACATTTTGTTATCTATTACAGAGCCTATAATCTCCCTACCCAATGTCTTACAGGAATTAAAGAAATTTCAATCCATTTCGTGGTACAAAATAAATACTCAAAAAACACAAGCCCTTCCCATCAACATCTCAAAACAGGCTTTGGCAGGGGTTATGCAACATCATTCTTTTGAATGGAGAGACTCTCATTTAGTTTACTTGGGCATAAAACTACCCAAAAATCCGGAAATGATCTATAAATTAAATTATGTGCCACTTATTAAACTGGTGGAGTCAGAATGTAATAGATGGCGGAAAGAGACAATCTCTTGGTATGGGCGCATAACATCAATAAAAATGAATCTGCTTCCACGGATATTATATGTCTTCAGAATGCTACAAATTGCTCTCCCCTCACATTTTCTAGCAACCTTGCAGAAAGGGATAAATAGATTTGTCTGGCAATACAAGCCTCCGAGATTATCATTTGCAATTTCACAATATTCCAAATCCTCAGGAGGGTTAGGTATACCCAATGTTAAACTATATTACATGGCTACGATACTAGAATCTGTTGTTAGACTGCATGCGGTGAAATATTACAAAAAATGGGTGGACATGGAGACAGATAGGGGAGGTGACAAGTCTCTTGCCCACTATTTTTGGCTCCCTAAAAAAAACAGACCGTCACTCGACGAATTTTTACCAACAACCTTACTCTCTTTGAAAATATGGGACTTAACATCTTCAAGATATAACTTTGGTTCCTTCCCCTCACCATTGCTTCCAATATATGCGTTCAAGTATTTTATTCCACATATCTCCCTGACTAATTGGACACAAGTAGGTCTTTATAAATTGGGAGACTTATTTTTTGGAAAAACGCTGCGGAGTTTTGAGGACTTAAGGGAAAAATTTGGACTGCAAAAGAACCAACTCTATGCCTATCACCAAATAACCCATTTTCTTAAATCGTGCAACCGAGACTACAAGTCAATCCGTAGTCATACCCCAATGGAGAATCTCTGCGGGAAATATTGGGGAGGTAAAGCGATTCTATCTGATTGCTATAAAATGTTAAACCAGAGAGATGAAACTATATGGAGAAATGGGAGGAAGACCTACAAGCGCAATTTACTCCAGCACAATGGAATGAGAGTATAAATAGCCCAAAAGGAGCGACGCATTGCACAAACCACATTGAAGCTCACACAAAAATAATAACGAGATGGTATTTAACACCGACCAGAATAGCTAAATTTTCGGGGACCTATCCCACTACTTGCTGGAGGGGGTGTGGACATCAGGGTACTGTTCTCCACATGTGGTGGCAATGTGCTAAAGTGGTTCCATTTTGGAATACGGTTTTTGCAGATGTCAAGGACATAATTCAACAGGACGTTCCACAGCTTCCACAAATAGCTTTATTACAAATATACCCAATGAGAATCACAAAGGAAAAAAAGCGGTTGCTATTTCAAATCTTCAACACGGCAATAACTTTAATAGCCAGATCATGGAAACAACCTTCAACTCCTACGCAGCAACAACTTCAGGCCCAGTTGAATATGAGACGAAATATGGAGTTAATGTCGGAAGTGGATCCTGTAAAAAAAACAAAAATTAGCAAAATTTGGGAACCTTGGAATGTCTACCAAATCTCCATGTCCACCCACACCCTATAGCCCATCTGTGCCTCTTAGAATGCAGAATGTTGGGGACCAGTTATGTAGCTAAGTTTAAAGGAAACGAATATTGTAATATGAATATCTCTGGTTCTAGCCGGCAAATATTGGTGATTTCACAGTAACCTTGTACCTTATTATTATTTATTTTCTTTTTTATTCTTTTACCTATTCTTATTGTTGTTTATGATTTTATGTGTATACTTTTTGCATATATTTTTCAATAAAAGCAAAACTGAATTGAAAAAAAAAAAGACTTCTTAAGTTCCAACATTTTGGCATACAAATGCTAAACCTCTTTAAGACCCTATATTCCCAATCATACACACATATCACAGCAAATGGCCTTAACTCAACTAGATTTCTGATCCAAAGAGGGACCAGACAGGGATGCCCTCTTTCACCATTGCTTTTCAACATTGCGCTAGACCCCCTCCTAAAACATCTATTAAATAGCGATATATTCAAAGGTATACCATTAGGCACACAAAGACTCAAACTAATAGCATATGCAGACGACATCCTTCTATTTATACACAAACCGCAAACCGAACTACCCTATATTCTAAAAAAGATAGAAACATTTGGCACTATAGCAGGATTTAAAATCAACTTAGATAAATCGGAAGCACTACGTCTACAACATACCTCCCCTGCAGACTGGAACACCTCCTTCCCATTTAAAAAAGCGAAAACACACATTAAATTTCTCGGGATCCAATTACCACAACGTCATCAAGACTTCTACAACCTAAACATTAGGCATACAATAGACCAGATAGAACAAGAGACCCGCAAATGGATTAACACAAACTTGTCATTCGCGGGCAGACTCCACTTAATTAAGATGATTGCATTTCCCAAACTTCTCTACAAAATACAACTGCTACCATATAGGATACTATCCACAGATATCAGAAGATTACAACACATAATTAGAACATTCATATGGAATAAAAAACGACCCAGAATCAATCTTTTTAAACTTCAACTACAAAAACATGAAGGAGGACTTAATTTTCCAAACGTAATAGAATATAACGAAGCTGCCCTTCTCCGATTTGCAGGTGACTGGCTTCACCGTAGAAACGTTTTCACCACTATTTCCATAGATGACACACTCTCAGAAGGAATATCACTTAACTGTCTATTACATACGCCTCTAAAAGATATCCCAAAAAACATGAAAGATAATCCACTATTTATCCATACATACAATACCTGACACAAGATTCGGAAAAAAATCAACATCTCTCAATTCAACTCCATACACTTGACCTGGATGAGGAATAAAAACTTTACTCCTGGTCGCTCCAATACTGTCTTTAACATATGGCAAACGCATGGCCTACAAAACATAAAAGATATGGTCACGGACAAATTCACCCTACTAACTACCTCTGACCTAATACGAAAATACCCATTCCTACAACCCCATCAATTCGCATTGCTACAAATAACCCACTTCGCTACTCAGCACCTGAACAAACTCACTGAAAAAGACAAAAATAACCCCCTAGACTCCCTATGGCTAAGACAAGACGCAGTTAAATCAACATCCCAAATCTACAGACAAATCAGGACAACCCTAGATATTGACAAATCCACTTTCAACTTTACAAAATGGAAAACGGTAATCCCACTAGCAGAAAATGAAGACATCTTAAACTACCACACACACGTCATGAAAAGTCTGCCCGCCAGCACATACCAAGAGATGGCACTACAACTATTACATCAAACTTATCTCACACCTGTAAAAAGATTCCACATCGGAACTGCCACCTCGGACAGATGCTTAAAATGTGGTGCTGACAAAGCAGATTTAATTAATTGTTTATGGTCTTGTCCACAAATCAAAATATTCTTGGAGGAAATCGCCAGCTATTGGGAAACTATATCTGGGAAAAAGATGCCCATCACAGCCGCATGGGCCATATTCAGCAAATTCCCGTCAGACATACAATCCCCCAAACCAGGAAAAATCCTAGCTGAACGCTTAGCCGCAGCAGCCAGAAAGGCCATACTCCACAACTGGCTATCTCAATCCCCCCCACCCATATCTCTAGTTTTACAAAAGCTGCAACACATTTTCCATATGGATTGGATTGAAACCCTCACAGACAAAGAAAAACACACGGAAAAATTTATTAACACATGGTCAACATACATAGACACACTACCACCAACCACCAGACAACTAACAATACAGACTTTTCAACACACTACCTGGTACGAAACTGAACTGCTATGCGGATCTGCATCTGTCCAGGAGGCTGACCAACTGTTCATCACCTCAGTAAGTCAAAGCTTAACAGAACCCCCCAAGAGTCACCGTCTCAATAGAATATTATCGAGTCAACCATCAAGCCTGCAAACTACCGATTTAATTTAGTAATGCCACCTACATGAAAGTAGAATACGGCTGTATGATATGATTGAATAAGGGAACCAAAGATACAATTGTTGGTCATTTTGGTAATACTTAATATCTTTACCTAACCATGACATGTGAAGTCACAACTCTACTACCTCACTTGACATTTATTTTGTTATACTTGTTTTTGTTTTTTGTTTTTTTTGTTGTTATTTACATTATTTTACCTGCAATATGCCATTTAACATGGAACGCATATAAATAAATACAAACATTATTGAAAAAAAAAAAAAGAAAAAAGTATGGAGAAGGCATGGAACTGCTCATGACCCAAAGCATACCACATCATCTGTAAAACATGGCGGAAGCAGGGTGATGGCTTGGACGTGCATGCTATCAGTGGCACTGGGACACTAGTGTTTATCAATGATGTGACACAGGACAGAAGCAGCCGAATGAATTCTAAGGTTTTCAGAGACATACGGTCTGCTGAATTTCAGCTAAATGCAGTCAAATTGATTGGGAGGCATTTCATACCGACCCAAAACATACAGCCAAACAACCCAGGAGTTTATTACAGCAAAGAAGTGGAATGGCCAAGTCAGTCACCTGATCTGAACCCAATTGAGCATGCATTTCACTTGATGAAGACTAAACTTCACACAGAAAGGCCCACAAACAAACGGCAACTGAAATCTGATGCAGTAAAGGCCTTGCAGGGCATTAAAAAGGAGGAAACCCAGAATCTGGTGATGTCCATGAGATCAAATCTTTAGGCTGTCATTGCCAGCAAAGGGTTTTCAACTAAGTATTAGAAATGAACATTTTATTTTCAGTTTTTTAATTTGTCTAATTATTTTGAGCCCCTGAAATGAAGTGATTGTGTTAAAAAAGGCTTTAGTTCCTCACATTTTTATGCAATCTGTTTGTTCAACCCACTGAATTAAAGCTAAAAATCTGCAGTTCAGCTGCATCTGAGTTGTTTAATTTAAAATTCATTGTGGTAACGTACAGAGCCAAAATTAGAAAAAAGTTATCTCTGTCCAAAGAAATATGGGCCTAACTGTAAATTGTTGCAAAAATTGCATCCTAAATCCAATACTATGTAACATAATTCTATCATGATAAAAAAGCCCTGAGATTGAAATCAACATTTAGACCATGGGGGGGACAAGGATTGACTCGAAGACTGACATATGGGCCTCCTCATCCCGTAACCAAGGTATCTACTAAATAATGTGCTCCTTATCTTGCTGTTACGGGATAAGGAGGCCCATATGTCAGGAGTACATCCTCAAAGATTGATACAACAGTAGCACTGAGAACATTCTTAGCTTTAGTTATTAATTATACATGAAGATGTTATTGGATTGTTACAAGAAAACAGTATTACTTTGTGTCTTGGTTTTATCTGTATTTTGCAGTTATTTTTTATTGATGAATTGTCTATAAGGTTTTTTTTTATATGAACTGTTGTGGGATTTGAAATGGAATATATGATATATTTATGATCGTATGTTTTATGATAGTCGCCTTGCTTTGACGAGTACCATATGTCATCTTTACTGCTGCTTTTTTCTGCCAGATCGTGTATATATGGCATGTTCATTGTTAATTAGATACTTTGAGAAAGGCCTTATGGTAGGCCGAAACATTAGTCCTCAACTTTAAAAGACATTTTTTATGAATTTTAAGACCTGTGAGTGCGGAGTTTTTGGGATCGATATGGATTCATTTGTTTATTCTGCACCCAGGCAGATGAACTCTATTTATCGTATTGTGAAGTTTGGGGGGATCACAGCGGGATTGTTAACATAAATGCAGGCCACTCCAAGGTGAAAAGAAAAACAGTCCGTTTATTTTGAACACAAAGAGCTTTCAGCATCAGTCAAAATGCAACAGAAAGAAAAACAGCTTCATTCAGCAACATAAAGTCCAGCAATAAACAAAATAGCTTACTTCAGCGTTTTTAAGTTTTCAGTACCCCAAGGTACTATCCAGGCTTGGTCTGTGGGGAAAACACCAGGAAAATATCCCCCTGGCAATCAGGCCATCCAGGTCTCTGAAAGTACAGCTGTTCCAACAATACAGCCCAGCCCCCTGTGCAGCTCCTTCTCTCACACACCTGCACACCTGCTGCTCACTCCCTTAAACACCCCTTGGCTGTCCAGCCCACCTTCTGGCTGCTTAACCCTCTGGTGTTTCTTAAAGGGAACACTCTTAAATGGATGGCTCAGAACCTAAAAACCGGGGATACATATCTGCCATCCACTATGAATCCCGGCCGGCTTGTACTTATCCCCCCCCTTCTGCCTCAACCCAGGGCAGGTGGACGCACTAGTAGAGACTAGACAATGGACTCGGGACATATGCATCCGCATTCATATGCTGTTTCCCGGGTCTGTGCTCTACAGTATAACTCCTGGAGTGCCAGGAACCATCAGGTTACCTGGCGTTTGCCCCTTTTTCTGCTTCACCCAGGTGAATGGGGCATGATCAGAGATCAGACGGAATCTCCTACTTAAAAGGTAATAACGAGGGGGAGTCCAGGGCCCACTTAATGGCTAGGCATTCTCGGTCAACTATTGCATAGATTTTCTCCGTTGCAGTCAGCTCTCTACTGAGAAACACTACGGGATGCTCTTCCCCATTAATGACCTGTGATAGGACAGCTCCCAGACCTACGTCTGAAGCATCCGTCTGAACAATAAATTCCTTTGAGAAATCTGGTGCCACCAAGATGGGGTGGTGACAAAGAGAGGACTTGAGTTTGAGGAATGCCTTTTCAGCATCCATGTTCCACTCAACTATGACTGACTGCCAACCTTTGATCAGGTCAGTCAATGGGGTTGCTACTGTGGCAAAGTTGGGGACAAACCTACGGTTAGTACCCAATCATTCCCAGGAATGCTCGTACCTGTTTCTTTGTTTTAGGGCGGGGGCAGTTCTGGACAGCATCTACCTTGTTTAGCTGGGGTTTTACTAGCCCTCTACCTACAATGTACCCAAGGTATCTTGCCTTGTCCATCCCTATGGCACACTTTTCGGGATTCACCGTGAACCCACCCTGTCTCAGAGAGTCAAGAATCGCCTGGACTTTAGGCAAATGAGACGCCCAGTCCCTACTAAAGATGATAATGTCATCCAGGTAAACGGATGTGTACTTCTGATGGGGCCTCAAAAGTTTGTCCATTGCCCTTTGAAAGGTAGCTGGGGCAGTTTGTAAACCAAAGTGCATTCTCTTATATTGAAAATGGCCATCTGGAGTGTAGAATGCTGTTTTCTCTTTTGCCGTCTGGGTTAGTGGTATTTGCTAGTACCCCTTGGTGAGGTGCAAAGTGGGTAATATAACGGGCAGGACCTAACCTCTCTATAAGTATGTCTACCAGTGGCATGGGATAGGCATCCAATTTGGAAATTTCATTGAGTTTTCTGAAATCATTGCAGAATCTCAGAGTACCGTTCGGGAATGCGGTAAGGTTTGAGACACACCTTTACTCCCGGCTCTGTAATTACGTTATGCTCTATGACATTCTAATGCCATTTTGAATTTGCAGCCCTGAAAACTTTCCCAAAAGTTACAGCTAATGTTAACCAGAATGTATTCCCATAGACTTACAATGCATTTTGGCAGAGTGCTTTTGCAAGAGTTCCTGTTGCTTTTCCTTGATGCAAAACTTGTTGAAGGTGTAGAGTTGGAAGCTAATTATAATGGTATTTAGAATTTGCAGCCCTGACAACTTTCCCAAAAGTTACAGCTAATGTTAACTAGAATACATTCCCATAGACTTACGGTTTCAATAATTTTTTATTAAGTATTTTCAAGTATACATAGTCATATTGATGACATTATACATTATATATGTTTACATAAAACATAAATATATAAACATGAGTCATATGATCTATAACAACAATGTTAATATTTACATAATAACATATATTAAACAGTTTCCATGTAACAGCCTATCTTAACAAACAGATATGTTATGTTATATTATATTCATATTTCAGTTGCCTTTAAATGTTTATTTCCTTTATCTGATGGTCAGTAAGGCAATTCAAGCGGATTGATGAAAAAAAAAACAAAAATACGAATTTCTCCATTACATGTTTTTAAGATATTGGTAGATACAAAGTTGTTATATCTATTTAGGTTTGTTGAAGACTGATTCAGAATATTGCTAATTGATTATTCAAATATCAATATCTATTGCACCAGCTGTCAAATGCATTAAACAAGTTGAACCTAGTTACCATGAAAATGGAGGAATGATATCCCCCACATAGATCCCAGTGACTTCGGATCTTTGATCAAGTGCAGAAGGATACAGTACACATGTTTACTAGAAAATCTTAACTATGAGTATCTAAACTAAACTGAACTAAACTAAACTATACTAAACGAACACTCTAAACTAAGTTGCTTTGTTAGGTCCCAAGGTGTCTATTAGAGTAAGTTGTTCTTTATAGGCTGATCAGGAATAATATCCAACAAGGCCATAGATCATTTTTTACCCTAAAGTGAGGAGGCTTAAATTTCTTAACATTTATATAAAGATATATATGTATACATCCCAAGGGCTCTAGAACTCCAAAAGCGTGGATTCAGTATAGATAGTAGGCCATAGGCTCGCCCTTCTCAGGAATGATTGTAAAGTGCCACATCTGATAGCCCATGATTTTTCTGCTAATAAGTTTGATTCTACTCTTTTGAGTATCTCATCAATTTTGGGTATAATCAGAGATTTCCAATTACTTGCTATCAGGTTTCTGGTAGTGATAAAGATGTGGTTCATTATTAGCCTCTCCTGAGGGGGTAAGTCCATTGTTCCTAGGTGAAATAGTACCATACCAGGGGGGATTGTATCCAATGAAACTGGTAGTTTTTTAAGAAAGGTATTGATATCTATCCACATATTCTGGAGTTTAGGACAACTCCAGAATATGTGTAAAAGGGATCGTGTTTGGTTGCAATTTCTCCAGCAAAGGGGAGATGCTTTAGGATCAAATTTAGTGATTTTTTCTGGAGTCATATACCACTGCCAAACACATTTAATAAAATTTTCCTGATGGGTGACACAGTGTGATGTCTTTCTTAAGGATTTATAGGCTATTTCCCATTCTTCCTGATCAATGTCAAGCTGAAGGAGCTCCTGCCACTTACTTAGCTGCCATCTGGGTGTTTCATCTTTAAATTCTAATAGGGATTTATAAAAGGTAGGTATACCTTTTAAGTTTGTTTTTTCTGGTTGGAGTAGTTTTTTAATTTTTGGTGGGAAGACTAAAGGAGTAAGGGGGTGTTTAGTTAAAAATCTGTGAATTTTCAGGTAAGTAGGTTTATCTGATGTAGGGATATCGTAAATTGAGACCAATTCGTCGAATTGTTTAATCTCAGAGCCTACCAACAAATCTTCAACATTTATAATGCCGCATGTTATCCAATGTTCTAAATCTAATTCTATGTTTTTAATCACAGAGTTTAATGTTGTTAGTGATGTGGGGATCTCTATAGCTAATATATCTTTCTTATATAGTTTTATCATCTCCTTCCAAATCCTTAACATATTGGCTGAGATAGGATTTTTTGTATTTTGTTGGACTTTCCAGACCAGTCTGGATTCTAGAAATGATTTGTATGTTCCAAATGGTAATTGTTCTTCTTCTATATTTATCCACTGTTTAGTAGTATCATTAGTCCAGACTGGTCTAGATTGTTCAAGTATTGTTGCTTGGTAATATTTTTCGATATCTGAAACGCCAAGGCCAAGGTTGGAGACAGGAAGGGACAAAACTTTATTTGAAAATCTAGAATGTTTGTTCATCAGTATAAATTTATTAAGTATTCTTTGTAATTTGATAAAGAATGTTTGGGGGACTTTAATTGGGAGGTTTCTAAATAAATATAAGAGTTGTGGAAGTATCATCATCTTAAAAGCTGCGGATCTACCTAACCAGGAAAATTCTAATTTAGCTAAGGCATCTAAATGGGACTTTAATTTGATTAACCATGGGTCATAGTTTTCCTTATAGAGTTGGGCAATTGTGGGGGTGATATGGATACCTAAATATTTTATTGATTTATTTGTCCAGGAATATTGGCAGGAGTTTTTCAGACTGTTTATAGTAGTTTTTGATATATGGCAAGGGAGAATTACTGTTTTACTATGATTTAATTTGTAATAGGACACTTTTGAAAATTGGTCAAGTTCTTGATTCAAATTTGGCAGTGATATAAAGGGTTTTTGCAGATATAACAATATGTCATCTGCATATAGACCTAATTTTGTATTTGAATGTTTTAAGGGTACTCCATGAATTAAAGGGTTGTCTCTAATTTTTTGGGCAAGGGATAATATAAAAATGAGTGGGGAAAGGGGGCAACCTTGGCGGGTTCCATTTTTGATGTCAAAGGGAGAGGATAATGACCCAGAGGAGGATACTCTTGCGGATGGTTGTTTGTATAAGGCTAGAATGGCTTTATGAAGAAATCCTGTTAACCCAAATTTTTTCAACACTTTAGACAGGTATGACCAATTGACTCTGTCAAACGCCTTTTCTGCGTCTAAGGAGACAAAGAGAGTGGGCGTCTGACATAGTTTAAGCTTGTGCAACAAAGCAAGAACCTTCCTTGTACCATCACTCGTTGTTCTTCCTTTAACAAACCCCACCTGATCAGGGTGTATCAGTTGTGGTATCAAGGGTGTCAATCTATTTGCAATGACCCTAGCATATATCTTGATGTCCGTATTTAACAGAGATATTGGTCTGTAACTGCTAGGGTCTGTAGGATCCTTTCCTTCCTTGGGAATTGTGGATATGATAGCTGACAAGGATTCTTTGGGAAAGACACCAAGGGTTGCTACTTCATTAAACATATCAGTGAGAGGTTTAGATAATGTATCAGTAAATTTCTTATAGTAGTCATTTATAAAGCCATCAACCCCTGGTGCCTTATCTCTTTTCAAGGATCTTATTGCGGTTTCGACTTCCTGTTGGTAGAAAGGCACTCCTGTATGCTTTTGCTCAAACTCTGTAAGAGAGGGTAGATCCACATTCTCTAAATACCTGTCTATTTCAATTGGTGATGGGACATGTGTGTTTGGGTCAGATTCTAAGTTATATAGGGATTCATAATAAGTGGCCAAAGCATTAACAATGTCCTGAGGATGGTGTACTATATTTTTTGTTTTGGGATGATTCATTTTAATTATTCTCTGGTATATCCTTTTCCCCTTAATTTTTCGGGCCATGGCTTTGCCTGCTTTGTTTTTTTCGTAATACCAAGTTTCTTTTAAAATAGTTTGCCACTTGTCATACTGGTGGTATAGGCAGTCTGCCAATTTTTGACGGGTTTCCTCTAAGGTAGGAACTAATTCTAATTTTTTCTTATTAAAAATATCAGATTCTAGAGATTTAATTTTGTTTAATAAAAGATCAGTTTTTTCTCTATATTTTTTCTTTTGTATGGCACTATGTTTGATAAAAATACCTCTCATGAAGGCCTTGTGCGCATTCCAAAGGGTCGTCCTAGAAACCTCTTTATTATCATTGAATTTAAAGTATTCTTTAAGTTCTGATTTAATTTGGGGGAGTGAGTGTTCAGAATGGAGAATATATTTGTTCATTTTCCAATTTCTATAAGGTTGGGAAGAATTTTGGAGTTGGCATTCCCATAGACTTACAATGCAATTTGGCAGAGGGCTTTTTCAAGTGTTCCTGTTGCTTTTCCTTGATGCAAAACTTGTTGAAGGTGTAGTGTTGGAAGCTAATTCTAATGCCATATTGAATTTGCAGCCCTGACAACTTTCCCAAAAGTTACAGCTAATGTTAACCAGAATTCATTCCCATAGACTTACATTTTCAATAGTTTTTATTGGAGTTTTCAAAAGCATATATACATATATACAGGCATTAATGACATACCAATATAGCAAGTCCAATATCCTTATCATTTTAAACCCGTTTCAGTAATTATTACTAACAATGAAATATAACAGTCAAACCTCAAATTTGACATATCCCTTAAAGTCAAAGTAAGTACACTTTTTAACACTATATTTATTAAGAAGTTCTATGTGAACATTAAACATATTGATTTACCTAGAAACCAATCAATCAATCAATCAATTCTTATCTTTTAAACTATAAAAACAAGTTCAGATATGACATTGTGTTCCTAATACATATATTAACCGTCAATCCAAGTATTACCAATTAAGCTGTATTTAGTTTTGTACTGTACAACAACTTTCCTGTTTTTACCACAGCGTAGTATCTAATTAGTAAATTAATTTTTATAAAGATCCTCTCAACCTATAAAATGAGGGATTAAAACCACCCTACAAAGATTTCAGGGAGTGGAGTCATTGGTCATATATCACACTGTATTTGCTAAGACTGTCCATCAATACAAATCCTAAGGAGCAGCCAATATATTTCCAGATAGATGTAGATTTAAAACTCCAATTTACAAAAATATCAAAATTATCGTTTATTATTATTATTATTAAACAATAAAACTAAATTATTAAACTAACTATTCTATTCTACTCTACACTACACTACACTATTGTCCCAAAAGGTCTTCCAGAGCATAAAGATATAGGCTTTACATATATTAATCGAAAATTTTCAGGACTGAACTTGATGAGGTCAATAATCTATCTCCTTTATGAGAGAGCTATATTACTTCAAAAATCCAGAATTTTTGATTCTTTATATACAGTAGGCCAGAGACTAGCCCTTCTCAGGAAAGACTGTAGACTACCACACTTAATCGACCAGGATTTTTCAGCCAAGAGATTTGACTCTACTTTTTTAAGAGTTTCTTTAAGTGTTAGGATAAATACAGGTTTCCAATTAACGGCTATTAAGTTTCTTGCTACAATAAAAATATGATTTATAATCAGTCTTTCGTGTAATTCCCTCAACTCATGTAATAACACAAGATTGATGAAAAAATGTGAATTTCTCCATTACATGTTTTTAAGATATTGGTAGATACAAAGTTGTTAAATCTATCTAGGTTTGTTGAAGACTGATTCAGAATATTGTGTAGTAGTTTCCATGTATAATGTTTCTTCAAGCTAATTGATTATTCAAATATCAATATCTATTGCACCAGCTGTCAAATGCTATAGACAAGTTGAACCTAGTTACCTGGAAAATGGAGGAATGATATCAGCCTACATAGATCCCAGAGACTTCGGATCTTTGATCAAGTGCAGAAGGATACAGTACACATGTTTACTAGAAACAATTGCTCATGAACCATTTGATAGAATATGTTGAAATTGCCAATCATCTAATTCAATATTTCTAATGACAGTGTGTAGGGTTCTCAAGGGGGTAGTAGATAGTATAGCCAATTTATCTCCTTTACAGAGTTTTATCATCTCCTTCCATATTCTCAAGGTGTTAGCCGACACTGGGTTTTGAATATTCTGTTGGACCTTCCAAACCAATCTAGACTCTAAATACATTCTATAAGATTTATATGGAAGCTGTTCTTCCTCAATAGCGAGCCACTGTTTGTCGATATTTTCAGTCCTGGATTGGTCCAAAATGGTTGCTTTATAATATAGTTCAATGTTGGGGACACCAAGGCCTAGGTTGGAGATGTGAGATGTTAAAATTTTATATAAATATTTGTGAATGTGAACTCTTGGGAGTTGATTGTTCCAATGATAATCACCATTCTACCATCACTACTGCTAAATGTTTCCTTCACCACTAGTCCCAATGTATCTCTGACAGCTATACATACCCCAGCTTTTTTCTTGTCTTTTAAAGTAGAGTGATACATCTTGGAAAATTGATGGATTTTTAGTTTCCCTGCTGCAATTTTGTTCAAATGGGTCTCCTGTAGGCAAATGATATCAGCTTTTTGTTCCTTTACCAATTTTTGCAATAGATACCTTTTCCTAAAAGAATTCAGCCCTCTCACATTCAATGACAATAATTTACATTCTTGTGGCATACTTATCTGCAATTTTGCTATTACCTGCAAACCATAACATCACATTGATAACCTCATACATGTTAGTCCTTAGATCACGAATTCTAAACAAAGCCTCAGTTTGGTGTTCATGAATCTTGACTCTGGATAAAAAAAAAGTGGTTAGTTGGGACAACCGTTTACAAAACTTCTGGGAACAAAAGGATAACAACAAAAACAGCAACAAAAATAGCGACAAGTACAAAGGCATCCGGTTTTACCACCTGTAAGTGCCACTGAAATTAGTTCTTAGTTCAAATGAGACGGAAAAAGAAAAGGAAAAAGAGAAAGGTTTAAAAAAAAAAACAAAGGAAAACTTCAAAAACAGTTTCCAGTGACCTATCAGGTCAAGGTCCACTATTGTGAACTATAGGTTGGACTTTTCTCCTTAGGGAAGATAATAACTCCCAAGGGAAAAATCAGAAGTGGGGGGGAAAGTTTTATGGCTGAGCACCCAGCAGTTCAAGTACCCGCAGGAGCCACTGAAGATTTTTCTTTCTCGGTTTGCGGTTGGGAGGTGTCCATTGGTTGCTGCTTGGACAAGGGTGGTTGGTGTATGGGTCTATCCCTTCTTGGATCCCTGGGGGTGAATATTGGAATGTTCCATTTAGCAAGCAGCTCCTGTCCTTCTTTTACACTCCTAATGACATGTGATACCCCCTGGTCTTTAATATTCATTTTAGGTGGAAATCCCCAGTAGTATTGGATATTTTTGTATCTTAAAGTTGCAGTTATTTGTGAATAGTCCCTCCTAGCTTGCAGGGTTGCTTGGGACAAGTCCTGGTACAAGGATAGATCCCGAAAGGGGTCTTGGAGCTTTTTCCCTCCTCTGGTAGCGGCCAGTAGCATTTCTTTTTGTTGTTATTTAAAGATTTTATTTTCATAAGAAGTATAACATTAACACATGTATGATCGGTACAGATATATTATCATGGATTGAAATATGAAGACTTGCAAGCACTGCTAGATACATATCTCTTTGTAACCAATAAACCATTGTATTGAACATATAGAGGCATCATTGTCTTTATTAGTGCTACCGGCATGTGCTCCATATATGTTGTGGGAGAAGTAGTGCCCAATCCGTTAATAATGCTGTGTATGGATCCAAGAGAGGAGAAGAAAAATAAACTAACAGAAGTTATAAAGGGGAAAAAGAGGGGGAAGAAAGATAAGGTAAGGGAGGTCAGAGGGTGGAGGCAGAGGAGCCAAACGTTTGAGTCAATTCGAGTCTGTTTGAGCTGTCTCAAATTCTGCCCAGGGAAGCCATGACAGTGCATTTTTGTATCCTGTACCTTGAAGATATGCTCTGATGGTTTCCATATTTCTAATCCATTTCACTTTAATGATAATGGCCTGTTGGTTTGGCAGGGAGGTGCTTTTCCACTTGGCAGCTCTTAGCGTTTTCGCAGCCATAAGAATACGTGTCACTAGTTTATTGGCATCTGAGGTTTTCAGTGTAGTAAGAGGTAGGCCCAGGAGGAATGACAAAGGATCGGGTTCTATGGAAAGTTTAAAAATAGTAGATAAAGTATGGGCCACCATTTTCCAAAATTCCCTGACAATGTTGCACATGTGGTAAATGTACCTCTGTCCCCACATCCCCCAAAACATTGCGAGGAGGGGGCGTTGCTTGAGAGATGGGCAAGCTGTGAGGGGGTATAATACCATCTAAATATCAATTTATAGGCCTTCTCCAGTACAATGGTGCACACTGATGTTTTACTGGCCTTGTCCCAAATTGTTTGCCATTGTTCCATTTCAATTGTCTCTTGTAGGTCTCCTCCCCATTTAGTCATATATGGTTGTGTTAAGGTGGTATTATCCTCAGCGAGCTTGTTATATAGCAATGATATCAGATGAGCATTTTGATCTGTGTTATTGCCTAACAGCTCAAAATGTGTGGGAGTTGATATCGGGGTATCGCCCTGCAAAAAGTTTTGTGTTATAAAATGATGTATTTGTAAAAATCTGAAGAATTGGGCGTTCGGGATCCGGAGGCCTTCCTTGAGGTCCGGAAAAGTACGTATCTCTCGCCCTGTGACGAAGGTGGAACAGAGATGTGCTTTGTTGTCTATCCAGGGGAGAAAGTCTCTTGTTTCTATCCGTGGGGGGAATTTTCTATTGCTCAAGAATGTGCAGTACAGTGAGCTGCATGGGGATAGATGTAGCCGTTCCCTGTATTTGTCCCAGATTTGTAGTGAATGCATTGTTGTGGGGGGGAGGTGGTCGGGTATGTATCTATTTTTTCCCGGAATCCAGATGATTTGATCTATGGTCATAGGGGTCAGGCTTGTGTTTTCAATCTCCAGCCACGGCATGTTAGGGTTTCTATGCATTGTTACCACTTCAGATAATCTCGCTGCCATATAATATCTAAATATGTGCGGTACCCCCCTATCTTTTTTGGCTTCGTCATTGTATCTAGTTTTATCCTAGGACGCTTGTTATCCCATCTGAAATTCGTGATGGCCTTTTGGAGGGAATTAGCTGTCCTTTCAGAGAAATGTAGTGGGAGGACTCTAAATAAGTATAGTATCCTGGGAAGTAGTGTCATCTTTACTGCCGAAATACGGCCAAACCAAGATAGTCCATATTTGCTCCAAGTATGCAAACATGTTTTCAAGGAGGTCAGTAATGGAGCATAGTTGTTGTCGTAGAGGGAGTCATATGTTGCAGTCAGCTGTGTTCCAAGATATTCAATTGCCTGTTCTTGCCAATGAAAGTCAAAATTGAGATGTAACAGTTTTTTCTCCATAGGGTGCATTTTGATAGCGAGTGCTTGAGATTTAGAATTGTTGATCTTGAACCCTGAGAAAAAGCAAAATTGGTCCAGCAATTTGCTAAGATATGGCAATGAGGTTTGGGGCGAGCTCAAGGTAAGTAGAATATCATCTGCATATAAACTTATTTTGTGATCTGTCTCACCCACCCTGATGCCCGTTATTTGTGAGTGGTTTCTTATGGCATTAGCGAGTGGCTCTAAGGAGAGGGCAAACAAGAGAGGGGAGAGTGGACATCCTTGTCTCGTCCCCCCCCTTATTTTGATCTCCTCTGAGAGAGCTCCCATCATTGTAACTCTGGCTGAGGGGGCGTTGTAGAGCTGTTGTACCCCACGTAAAAAAGGAAGTGGCAGCTGTAACTCCTCTAGTACTGTCGTCATATATTTCCAGTTCAGTCTATCAAAGGCCTTCTGAGTGTCTAGTGATAGTAACATCGTGGAGTTCGACTGTGTCTGTGCTAGATGGGTTAGGGTTATGGCTTTCCTGACATTATCCCCTGCCTGCCTGCCTGGGATAAATCCCACTTGGTCGGGGTGTACTAGCAAGGGCAAAAGGAGGGCTAGTCTGGTCGCTAGGATTTTTGCGAACAACTTCATGTCCACATTTATCAAGGATATTGGACGATAACTTTCACAGTTCAGTGGATCTTTGCCCTCTTGTGAATCAAAGGCCCTTGTGGCTACTCTGCCAGATACTATAAACAATTTGTGGAAATTTTATCTCCTCAGTTACTCACACTATACCAATCTTTTCTAGATGGTATAGTACGATAACTTTCACAGTTCAGTGGATCTTTGCCCTCTTTGTGAATCATACATATGGTTGCTGCTACACCCCACATGCAAGCAGCAACCATGCTGCTTGCATGTGGGGTGTAGCAGCAACCATATGTATGATTCACAAAGAGGGCAAAGATCCACTGAACTGTGAAAGTTATCGTACTATACCATCTAGAAAAGATTGGTATAGTGTGAGTAACTGAGGAGATAAAATTTCCACAAATTGTTTATAGTATCTGGCAGAGTAGCCACAAGGGCCTGGAGATTTGCCCGATTTAGCATTCTTGATCGCCTCTTGAATTTCCTCTGGCGCAATAGGGGCCTTTAGCTGTTCTTGTTGAGTGGGTGAGAGGGAGGGCTTGATCCAATCTGATATAAAGTGAGACTGCCTCGATTGCGATGCTAATGGGGCTTTATCGTCCGAATACAGCTCTGCATAGAATTTGCGAAACATCTCTGCTATCTTGAGTGTATCTCTAGTGATATGTCCTTTCGAGTCACGCATGGCATGAATGGCGTGTACTGCATTGTAGTCTCTTAACTTGTGCGCTAACATGGTGTGCGGTTTATTAGCATACTCGAAATATTTCTGTTGAGTTCTGTTTAAAGCAAACGCCGCTTTGTCTGCCAAAAGCTGCGTCAGATCAGTTCTCAGTAGATTAATTCGTTGTAAGGTTGCTGGAGTAGGATTTTGTTTATGTTGTATCGACAGTCTATGTAGCTCCTCTGTTATAGAAGATACCTTCTTGAGTTGATCTCTTTTTGCCTTTGAAGCTATGTTTATCAATACCCCCCTCACCATCGCTTTGTGGGCGTCCCACCTAATCGCTAAAGAGGTATCCATGGGATCATTTTCTTTAAAGTAGTCTGTCAAGGCCTTCCTCACCGTTGCACAAGTCTCTTGATCGATAAGCAGTGAGTCATTTAGTTTCCAGGTGCTCCTACCTCTTTTTGCATCCCAACGTTCAAAGACAGCCTCCACCATCCCATGATCAGACCATGTTATTTCATGTATTTTGGCTTTCCCCACTACAGCAATCTGTGTCGAATTGGTGAACAGGAAATCGAGTATGAGTTGTTATGCAGAAATGTGTTAAAATCTCCCCCCACTATCAGCCTGCCCTCTTTTACCTCTGCTAATTTCTCGAAAAATGCAGAAAAAAACGTTGTCTTTCTCGTGTTCGGTGCATAGACTGAGGCCATGGTGACCATTTGGTTCTGTAACAGACCAGTCACTATCACATATCGGCCCTCTTGATCTACAAATTTTCTTTGTAGCTGAAATTTCACATGCCTATGAATTAAGATGGCCACCCCTTTTGATTTAGTGTCTCCACTGGATAGGTAGCAAGTGGGATATGCTTTGCTCATGTACTTTGGAAATGACATACGGGAAAAGTGGGTCTCCTGTAATAGGATCACATCTGCTCTCATTTTAGTATAGTCGGTCAGCGCTATCTTCCTTTTGTTTGGGGAGTTGAGCCCTCTGACATTGTGAGTTATCACTTTCAAGTGGAATGGATGAACTTGTTCGTGGTCCCTGCCGTGGCCCTCGGCTGGCTCCTCTGCCATTGTGTGTGTGGGTAAGGGTAAAACCGGGAAAGTTTCAACTTACAGTAGTATAGGTAGGGGAGGGGCCCTGAATAGACAGTATCTCAGGGTATCTTGGGGTCCACTATTGGGGTACAAATTAGGTTGTATCCGCTGGGGTTGCCCAAAGGAGGAGTGAGACTAGTAGGTTATCATTTGGGTATGCTCTCCCCCCACTCCCGGGTGTATGCAAACATATACAGTACGTAAACATTCACTTATGCATCAAACATACTATTCAAGAAAAAGAAAATTCAACAAGCAATTAACACAAATGAGTTAGATGAAAAAACCTGAGGGTCTGCCGGCTGAAGTCATAGGATCTTGCCTGGCATCTGGGTCTTGTCACTGGATATGGGTGGGTGTCAGCCTATTGCTCCATGTGCACTGTCAGTAAAAGGCAGATGTATTCCTTCCTTGAGAGTCTTATAGATAGTTCTTTAAACCGGTACCTCAATATCGTGCTCCAAGAAGGCTGTATGGGCCGGAGGCCAAAAATAGACCATGTCCATCCCTACTGCTTGAGTAATCTCGACACCTCAGGAAATGTAGAAAACTATTGGTCCTCATCTGCAATTGGTTCCTGTAGCCCTTCCAAATGTGTAAGAGCCTCCGCAATGTCTGCTGGGTCCCTCATAGTGTAGGTAACATTGTTACAAGTGTAAATGAGTTTAAAGGGGAAGCCCCATTTGTATTGGATGCCCTTTAGTCGTAATGCCTCTGTAAGCGGTTTCAGCTCTTTCCTTTTCTGTAGAGTCGATGGAGCAAGATCTGCGTAAAGTTGAGGTGTAATACCATCCAGGTCTATCGGGTTTTCCCTGGCCGCCTTGAGTATTGCTTCTTTTGTGCGGAAGTAGTGAAAACGCACTATGATGTCCCTAGGAGGTGCATTGCCCTTTGGTCGCGCCCTGAGCGCCCTATGGGCTCTGTCCATCAGTAGATCACTCCCTTGCATATTCGGCAGTAATTGTTTAAAATATTTTTTCAGGAAGGACTCCAGCTGTACAGTTTCAGGGACATTCCTAATGCGTAGATTGTTTCGTCTAGAGCGATTCTCTAGGTCTTCTTGAGAGTCCTGAAGCTCCTTCAGTTGTAATTGCAAATCTTGGATTTGTGCTTCGGAGTTGGTGAGTCTCTCTTGAATATCACCTTGATCCTGAGTGACTGTCTGGAGTCTTTGATCCATGGAAGAAAGTTCAGAGGTGAACTCTGCCAAGGAATTTCTGAGTTCAGATTGAATATCCTCCTTAAATCCACATAAAAACTGCTTTAGTTCTTGAATATCCTTCTTGGTGCATGGGACATTGGAGGATTCTTGATCTGAGGAGTCTGCGTTCTGGGATCCCATAAGCTGTTTTTTGGCTGCAGATCTGCTTTTAAAGAAATCTGCACCTTGGTCGGCCGAGCCTGCTTTACTCTTACCCCCCGTCATCATAGAGGATAGTGCAGTATCAGTCCCCAGATGCGAGTAACGAGGACGGCTCCCTATCCAAGTATGCGCAGTAGGTGGCAAGATAGCCCTCTTTGCTTCCAGGAACTATTGGTAAGAGGTGCTATGTGTTGCCAAATGTCAATGGTCACTGTATAGCTGTCCTCTTCTTCACATAGCCGGATATGCAAGTTCAGATAGGGTAGTAGGAATGGTGCAGTGTGTGCAGTAACAGGGCCTGCAGGGCCTTACAAGGCTTGCAAATCAGGTATCTATCTGGAGGGATATCAACTGTATTGCCAGGTGATAGTGTTTCTTTGCCGGGTAACCTTATAATTGGCACCCCGGATCTCTAATTAGGCCTGTGCACTGTGTGTTAAACTTAGGCCTATGCAGCCGGAGCAGCGCCTTGGGGCAGGTTTCTCCCTGTAGAGGGGAGTATTGAGGCCCTCCCGTTCCTCCCTCCAAAGGGTTACGGCCTTATCAGCCTGCGTGGTGGGGCGGTGTGGGGAATGGAGAAAGGCCCACCACAGTTCAGTGCAGAGCGGTAATAGTAAGCCGCGTAGCAGATGCTGCTGGGCCCACGTGATGACGCGCTCACCTAATGCGCCCCTCCGCAGTCGGTACCGGCTGCTTCCTCCTGGCAGGTCTAGTCTCCCTGCAAGCGGCAGTGTTGTGTCGGATGTAGGGGAAGATCGTGGAGATCCCTGCCGCGTCTACAATAAGGACGCCCAGCGTCTGGGCCTGTCACCGAACTTGATAAAACCAAGTCCCGCTCTGCACCGGCAGCGCTGCTCAGCTCCTCTCAGTTCTCAATGATACGAGCACCAAAACAGTACGTTCGTCTGCAGCTAATTGTTGCGATATTGTTGCTATTGGGGCTGGGGGGGAGCGGAGCTCCCAAGTTATGCTGCCATCTTGTTCAGTGTTTAAGCCACACCCCGCCAGTAGAATTTCTTTAACGTGAAAGAAATGGATTCTGGTAATGACATCCCTTGGTAGATGTTTTGCTATGTGACCAAGTTTTGGCAGTCTATGAGCTCTATCCACAGTCAGCTCACTCTCAGACAGTGAGGGAAAGGTGGTCTTCAGCAGTTCTTTCACATACCCCTTAAGATCATCGTTAGAAACAGACTCTGGAACTCCTCTCAGCTTAACATTATTTCTCCTGTTTCTATCCTCCCCGTCTGCTATTTTCTCTTTCATCCACTTCGCTTCCCCCATAAGCTCCCGATGAGCGTCTACACCAGCTCATTGTGTGCCACAGTCATCTCAGCGATCCGATTTTCCAGCTTAGTGACTCTTAAATCTGTCTCCTTCGCAAAGTGTGACATGTGGCCCATCAGTGTCTTCATATCCCACCTGACCTCCGCCATGTTGTCCTGTATAACACATCTGAAGGACATCATGAATTCTTTAAAGAATTTCTGCGTCATAGGTTGCTCTGTGGCTGGGAATGATATCAAGGGGTCTGGGGTGACACTTGTAGGGGTTGGATGGGGTGGGGGCTGTAGATTTTGTCCTACCTGGGACTCACTATCTTCCTGTCGGTCAGATGCAGGCTGGGGCCTCGTGGGCTTCAGAGGGCTGCGATCTCTTGGTTGTTCCTCCTCGCTGTCCTCCTCAAGGTCTGCTGGGTCCTTTTTGCGATGAGGAGTGAACAGAGGGGAGAATCTATTCTTTTGAGGTATGGAAGGGGAAGGGGTATGGAAGGAAGGATCATCTCGATCTCTGTGCTTGTGATAGCGGGCGCCATCTTGGATTTCCTCCTCATAGAACTCCGACAGCTTTCTAGGGATAGGGGAGACATTTTTCCTCTTGTAATTCACCTTTCTCCACTCCATGGTCGTCTGTGGACTTTCTCCCACAATTTTGGCACAGAAAGGGGCTTCCTAGGTTGCTTTTTTTTTTTGCTCAAGACAAGTTTATTAGGGGATAAGCAGTTTACATACAGAGAAATGACATTTTCATTTTGCATAAATAATTCACAGAGGCTGTACATCTGTACAATAGATGTTACAGAGACAGCAGACATGTACTACATATCAAATTCAATTACCCACCAATAGTATTAGGCATGAGAACACTAAACCTTTAAATCACAGTTTATCCTGCCATTTTTGCCAGCTTGGCCATTTGTCCGTAAGTTGCCCCTGCCGGGTAAGAATAATTCTCTCTTTATTACATACCGAGGACACAGCTAAGTGCCAGGCCTGAGCTGTTGGCGGTGATCTACCTTTCCATTGCATAGTGATTTGCCGCCTTGCCTGGAACAGAGCTCTAGATATCAGTTGTCTATACATAGGGGAAACCAACACTTTAATTCCAATGCCCAATAGACAAAGGGCCGGGTCAGCAGGCAGGACCACCCCAAGTACCAATGACAAGTGTTTTAGCACCCCCTCCCAGTATGCTGCAAGGCCTGTACATTCCCACATGGTATGCAGAAGGGTGGCTTGAGGGGCTTTCACATCTAAGGCATGTGGGAGACACATTAGGGTACATCAGATGGAGTTTAGACCTGGTATAATAAGCTCTATGCACCATGTATGTCTGGAGCAACCTGTCGTTATAGTTGTAGGACACGTGTCGAGGGGCCTTAAGTGCCTCTCCCCACTGGTCATCTGTTAAGAAATGAAAATCATTATCCCAAGCATCATGGCTGCGAATTGGGGTGGCCTTGACATGAGCTGACATTAGTTTCCGGTAGATCTTGGAAAGAATACCCTTTTGATGTGGTTGTAGGAGCATTTCGAGTAATGGTGATGCTTCTAAGCAGATTGGTTTGTTTCTGGATTGTCTACAGAGTGCGCTACCCATTTGTTGGTACACTAACCACTGCCCACACGGCAGACCATATCTACGCCTTAGTTCTGCAAAGGGCAGTAAAGTATCTGCCTCCCAAACATCTGCTATTGACGTAATCCCTTTGGTGGTCCAACACAGCGGAGGGGTTACATGGGACAGGTAATGAAACTGTGGATTTCCCCAGAGTGGGGCGCGGGGGTCTATGTTCACAATATTAAGCAGCTCATTAACCTTTTGTAAGGCTCTGACCTGTACACAGCAAATAACATTTTTTAACCCCTCCTTGGTACCAAAGATAATGTTCCACGGGAACGATGTTGACGTGGCTACAGCTCCCCATAATCTACGCAGAGGTGGGTGGTAGTGCGGTTGAAGAGGTGTTAGGAGATGCGTAAGTTGTGCTGCCAGGACATAATTATACATGTTGGGGAGCGCCAGGCCACCCTCCCCCATTGGTCTCATAAGGGTGGACAGCCCAAGCCTTTGCCTAGATTTGCCCCAGATAAACCTTCTGAGCTTCTTATTAATGTCATCAAATTTTGCTTTGGGCACCCACACTGGAGAGTGCCACAGCGGATACAGCAATTTAGGCATGACCACCATTTTAACCAGTTGTATTCTCCCTACTGCTCCTAAGGGCAGTTGTTCCCACACCTTAGCTTTCTCATCAAACCAAGCTATCACTTTGTCAATATTGTTCTTGGGGTATAGATGTAGGTCACGGGTTATTTCTAGTCCTAGGTAGGTGAATTTCTCCACCATGGGCATCCCCCCCACTTCCCCCTCCGCTACAGGCCCCTGCGGATCAAGTGGAAACAGCACTGATTTGGTCGTGCTCACTTGTAGACCTGATAATTCCCCGAATTTTGCCGTGACTTCAAGAAGGCGTTTCAGAGAGGGGCCCCTGTCCCCCAAATACACCAGGGTGTCGTCGGCATAGAGTTGAATTTTTTCTTCAATGCCCCGTATCATAAACCCAATGATGTCTTTCGACTTCCGGACTGCCTGTGCAAATGGTTCGATTGCCAGCGCAAACAATAGGGGGGACAGGGGGCACCCCTGTCTGGTGCCCCTTGCCAAGCAGAAAGGAGTGGTTAGCTCAGAGTTAATCCTCAATGAGGACCTCGGGGAGTGATATAACAATTTAACTAGCCCCTAAAATACTGGTCCTATACCAAAATGTGTTAACACTTTCCAAAGATAAGGCCACTCGACTGTGTCGAAGGCCTTTGCTATGTCCAGGGCAGCTATAGCTCTCTGACCTTTATTCTCATGATCAAGAGTAAGGTTCAAAAATAGCCGGTTAGTGTTCAGAACAGCTGTTTTCCCTGCAATAAAGCCTGTTTGGTCAGGATTGACCAGCATTGCAACAACTTTCCCAAGGCGTTTAGCAAGTATTTTGGCTAATACCTTTACATCCGCCGTAAGGAGGGATATGGGTCTATAGGATTCGCAGAGCAGGAGATCTTTGCCTGGTTTTGGCAGCAGGGCAATTGCTGCCTCGTACATTGAATCTGGTAAAATACCCTGAGCTAGGGCCGCATTATATGTCTCTAACAGTAATGGAGCTAGGACAAGCACATGTCGCTTATAGAGCTCAATCGGTAGCCCATCAGCGCCAGGAGCTTTTCCGTTTGGGAAAGACTCTATAGCCTCTACAACTTCTTCCTTAGTAACTCTGTTTTCAAGGAAGTCCCGGTATTGGGGGATGAGTATAGGCATGTCTAGGCCTTCCAGGAATTCGTCTATGTCCTCTAGGGGTTTGGTCAATTTAGAAGAGTAGAGGTCAGTATAGAATTGAGTTAGTGTGCGATTGATTCCTTCAGCATCTCTTAGGGTGACCCCCTCTCGGTTCTGTATGGCCCCTATTGTGGGAGGGGTAGATTGCTGTTTTGCCAGCTGCGCGAGCATCTTACCACCTCTCTCCCCTTGCTCATATACTTTCGCCTTAGTAAAAAGCAAATTTCTCTGGGCTTTCTGTGTCATAAATATATTATATTCCTGTTGTTTTATTTTAAGTGAATTCAAATTATCCCCAGTTGGTTGGAGGGCCACCAACTGTTCCGCCTCTACCACCTCTTTTTCAAGGCTCTCCTGCTGTGCATATGCTGCTTTTTTAAATGCCGCTATATCAGCCCCTAACCGCCCTCTGAGGTAAGCCTTAAAGGCATCCCAGACCACTAGTGGGTCCGCAGTACCCCGATTATGGGAGAAGAACTCCTGCATAGCAGCCTCAAGAGAGACTTTGTTGTCAAGTATGTGCAGCCAAACCGGATTTAGGGACCATCTTAACACTTTTTCCTTCTGCTGTACTTGGATAGCCAGTTCTACGGGAGAATGGTCCGAAATCCCCCTGGGGAGATATCGAACAGAGATTATTTTAGGCAGTAGGGGCTTATCAATAAGTGCATAGTCAATCCTAGATAGCGAAAGATGTGATTGGGAAAAGCAGGAATATTGCCTAGCCATGGGATTCAGGTACCTCCAAACTTCCACCATCCCGAGTTCAACCACCAATTGCTGTAAATCAGAGGTTTGTGCATGAAGGGGCTGACCCGACCTAACCCATTTGTCCAGAGCTGGTTCCATCAGTGTGTTGAGATCCCCCATGGCTATGGTATGAGCAAATGGGTGCTGCGCCATAAACTGTGCCAGCTCTACCATACAGTCCCTCTTGTAGGGTGGTGGAATGTAAATACTTGCTAGAATTAGTTCCATATTGTTAATATGACAATGTATAAAAATATATCTGCCCTTAGCGTCTGATTTAACTGCACCCAGCACAAATGGAACCCTCTTGTGAATCAATATTGTTACACCCGAGGAGTGGGTCGTATACGTGGAGTGGTAGGCCCACCCAACCCATGGCCTTTTCAGGGCCAATGTTTTGCTCCCTACTAAATGCGTTTCCTGGAGGAAGGCAATTGAGGCATGCTTTTGCTTGAGGAAATCCATTACCAACCTCCTTTTTATCGGACAGTTAAGGCCTCTAACATTCCAACTTATTAATTTCTCAGCCATACTGACCTAAGTGTTTATCCCTTTGACACGTACACACAGTAAGTAATTTCCCCACAGACTTGTAGCTTGAGCATATACAATAAACATTAAACTTCAAAATTCCCCACAATTTCCTCCCTCCCCTTCCACCCCTTTCCCTGTTGGGGGGCAGAATTAGTCCCGAAACCAAACACATAATGTAAACTGGGGTGGCCCTTAGGCCCGGTCCAACATTTGAACGTACAGTCAAGTGCTTAACCTGGGGGCAGTCGGAGCAAAAAAAAAACCAAAACACACTGCGACTCCCCCTCTCCGGGACATTTAGCTAGATCCACAAGACAGTTCGGTGATGGTACGGTTGGTGAATTCAGTAAGCCGGCTATGAGGCAACAATTCTTTATAGCCCCAAGAAGATCCGGTAACATGGCAAAAAAAAAAAAAAAGGGGGGAACAGGTTGAGTTGCCTTATCATTTTTCCCCTTGCAGCAATTGTAATACCCTTACTGTCCAATGTAGAAACAAGGGCACAGTACAGTTCACATCGAGATCGGGGATAATGCACATAATTGGACCACTATGGGTAGCCAAATCTGGGGTGCTGGTATTGCGCAGACCGGTGCATAAAAAATCGGGAAACAATCGTTGCATCTAATGGTGTCGGGCGAAATAGCCAAGGAGCATAATAAAAAGGGGTTATCTGAACAGTACCTGTACCGGGTATCTTGGTCGAGACCATCTTGGGACTGCGTTCTGGGCTATTAGGATGCTGGCACATTCTGGGCATCCAGCCACTTGCTGGCTTCTTGTGGCAAAGTGAAGAAATGCGAGGCACCATTCAACAGAACCCGCAGCCGCGCGGGATACAGCATGGCGTAGACGAGTTTCGCTGCTCTAAGCCTCCTTTTCACTTCAATGAATTTCGCTCGCTGGCATTGGACTTCTGCGGAGTAGTCTGCATATATGGAGATCGTCGTCGCCTGGAATTGCAGAGCTTCTTTCTTCCGCGCCATGGTAAGTATGTTATCACGGTCCCGGGCATTCAATAACCTGGCAATTAAAGGCCGCGGTGGGGCCCCTGGTGGATTGGGCCTAGTTTGAATCCGGTGCGCCCTTTCGACAGCAAAAGAGGAGGACAGGTTTGCCCTGCCGAAATTGTTTGCCAGCCATTCCTTGATAAATTGCTCGGTTTGCTCCCCCTCCGCCTTCTCTGGAAAACCCACAAAGCGCAAATTGTTTCGCCTGAGACGGTTTTCTAAGTCGTCCATTTTTGCGAAGCCACCCACAGCCATTCTATGCACTTCTGCCACGCGGTCAGGGAGAGGTGCGCAAGTATCCTCCAGAGTACTCACTCTTTGCTCCACCTCAGTAGTTCTCTCCCTTAGCTGCTGCAGGTCCTGCTTGATAATAGAGAGGTCCAGCTTTATTTCGTCAGTTTTGGTACTGATAAGACTGGTGCAGGTGGCCTTGGAGTCTCTTATTTCCTGCAGGATTTCTTGCAGTGTAGGTTCAGGCGCTTGTTGCTGTGGGGGAGAAGAGGGAGACCTGCTGGGTGATCTTTGAGCGCCATTTTGCTTCTCCTCCCGGGCAAACCTGTCCAGCATGTTCACCGAAGTTGAGGCTCTTTTCTGAGCCTTGTTCTGCCCCATGAGGACTCTTTGGGGTAGCTGTAGCCAGTCTAGCTCGTCTGAGGCCGTCTTGAGGAACTTTTCAGGGTCTTTCAGAATAATTATGGCCCGGAGAGAGGAGCACTCCTGCACACGTCCGTTCACATTGAGCTGCAAGCCACACCCCCTTCCTAGGTTGCTTTTAGTAGCTTATGTGGGTGCTTTCAGCGGAGAGCTACAGCCTCAAGTAGCCATTCAGCTCCACGCCAAACCACGCCCCCATCCCATAGACTTATAATGCATTTTGGCAGAGTGCTTTTGCAAGTGTTTCTGTTGCTTTTCCTTGATGCAAAACTTGTTGAAGGTGTAGCGTTGGAAGCTAATTCTAATGCCATATTGGATTTGCAGCCCTGACAACTTTCCCAAAAGTTACAGCTAATGTTTGCCAAAATGCATAGCAAGTCTATTGGAATGCATTCTGGATGAGTGCTTTTGCAAGTGTTTCTGTTGCTTTTCCTTGTTGAAGGTGTAGTGTTGGAAGCTAATTCTAATGCCATACTGAATTTGCAGCCCTGATAACTTTCCCAAATGTTACAGGTAATGTTAACAAGCATGCAATCCCATAGACTTGCTATGCATTTTGGCAGAGTGCTTTTGCAAGTGTTCCTGTTGCTTTTCCTTGATGCAAAACTTGTTGAAGGTGTTGTGTTGGAAGCTAATTCTAATGGCATATTGAATTTGCAGCCCTGATAACTTTCCCACATGTTACAGCTAATGTTAACAAGAATGCAATCCCATAGACTTATAATGCATTTTAGCAGCGTGCTTTTGCAAGTGTTCCTGTTGTTTGTTATTGATGAAAAACTTGTTGAAGGTGTAGCGTTGGAAGCTGATTCTAATGCCATATTGGATTTGCAGCCCTGACAACTTTCCCAAAAGTTACAGCTAATGTTATCCAGAATGCATTCTCATAGACTTGCTATGCATTTTGGCAGAGTGCTTTTGCAAGTGTTCCTGTTGCTTTTCCTTGATGCAAAACTTTTTGAAGGTGTTGTGTTGGAAGCTAATTCTAATGGCATATTGAATTTGCAGCCCTGATAACTTTCCCAAATGTTACAGCTAATGTTAACAAGAATGCAATCCCATAGACTTATAATGCATTTTAGCAGAGTGCTTTTGCAAGTGTTCCTGTTGTTTGTTATTGATGAAAAACTTGTTGAAGGTGTAGCGCTGGAAGCTAATTCTAATGCCATATTGGATTTGCATCCCTGACAACTTTCCCAAAAGTTACAGCTAATGTTATTCAGAATGCATTCCCATAGACTTGCTATGCATTTTGGCAGAGTGCTTTTGCAAGTGTTCCTGTTGCTTTTCCTTGATGCAAAACTTGTTGAAGGTGTAGTGTTGGCAGCTAATTGTAATGCCATATTGAATTTGCAGCCCTGATAACTTTCCCAAATGTTACAGCTAATGTTAACAAGAATGCAATCCCATAGACTTATAATGCATTTTAGCAGAGTGCTTTTGCAAGTGTTCCTGTTGCTTGTTATTGATGAAAAACTTGTTGAAGGTGGAAGCTAATTCTAATGCCATATTGGATTTGCAGCCCTGACAACTTTCCCAAAAGTTACAGCTAATGTTATTCAGAATGCATTCCCATAGACTTGCTATGCATTTTGGCAGAGTGCTTTTGCAAGTGTTCCTGTTGCTTTTCCTTGATGCAAAACTTGTTGAAGGTGTAGTGTTGGAAGCTAATTCTAATGGCATATTGAATTTGCAGCCCTAATAACTTTCCCAAATGTTGCAGCTAATGTTAACAAAAATGCAATCCCATAGGGGGCTTGGCTTGTCGTCAGCACTGAATGGCAGCATAGTCTGAAACCTCTGTGAATCTACTCTCCCTGTGAGCACCTAACAACCTGCATTTGAAACCTGCAAAGATGAAAATGCATGCTAAGAACCAACAACAAACTCCCAAACCCAGACCTAGCAAAATCGCTAGGGAATTACCTGATCCAGACGAGTTTTTTGACCATGTTGATAGAGACACAAGGGGATCCAAGATGGCGGCCGCAAAAAAACGTGAGTCTGCTAAAAACACTGACATAGTCAGTGAAAGCTCGTTTGGCAGAGCTGCAAGAGGGAGAAATCGGCAGACTGATATGCCTATTTTAACTGAATGTGATACTGAGCACTCTGACTCCGAAAGTGAGGAAGAGGAAGATATTCGCTCATATTTAAAATGCTTACCATCTAAAGCTGAAATCAAAAGCATGCTGCGGGACTTATCTGTTGTGTTAACTCAGGGGTCCCCAACCTTTTGAACCCGTGAGCAACATTCAGAAGTAAAAGGAGATTGGGAGCAACACAAGCAGGAAAAATGTTCCCAGGTGCCAAATAAGTGCTGTGATTGGCCATTTGGTAGCCCCTATGTGGATTGTCAACCTACATTGAGGCTCTGTGTGGCAGTACACCTGGTTTTTATGCAACCAAAACTTGTCTCCAAGCCTGGAATTCAAAAATAAGTACCTGCTTTGAGGCCACTGGGAGCAACATCCAAGGGTTTGGAGAGCAACATGTTGCTCACGAGCTACTGGTTGGGCATCACTGTATTAACTGATGAAATGAGAGATATAAGGAAAGACATAGTGAACATAGCAGTGAGAACTGACACTATAGAAAAAGCGCAGGAGAAATTACTTAAACACAATACATACTTGCATAAGACTGTAAAAAAGCAAGCTCAGCAAATTGAGGAGCTTGAAAGGCAAATGGAGGACTTTGAAAACAGAAGCAGAAGGGTTAATCTGAGAGTAAGAGGCATCCCTGAAATAATTACTCAGGGTGAACTGAAACAAGCACTGTGGCAAATCTTTAACAGCATTCTCAAAAGAGATACTGCAACTGAAATTAAAATGGACAGATTTCACAGAGTGGCTATGACAAAAAATGCACCTCATGGAGCTCCCAGAGATGTCCTTTGCGCTCTGCATAATTTTACAGAGAAGGAGGAAATCATCTCTAAAGCAAGAGAAATAAACAACATCACATACGAAGATAGCAAAATAATAATTTTCCAAGACATCTCGTGGAAAACACTCAGCAAAAGAAGAAATCTTAAACCTCTCACAGATGCTATAAAGGAAAAAGGCCTACAATTCAAGTGGGGATTCCCTTTTAACATAGCGGTGAGAAAGGAGGGACAATGGATGGTACTGAAATCTCCTAAGGACACTGAGGAACTCTGCAAAAAGCTGGACATTGGAAAACCACCTCTCCCAGGATGGGATATCATCACAACGCCTGACTTCTCATTGGAAAAATTACCGGAATTTTGGATAACTCCATTGAAGCAAACTAAGAAGATGGCTCTACACCTGATCCCAGAGGAGAAAAAGACTTGACCTTTGCCATAAATAATGACACTTGAAGAGAACTCTTAACAACCTTATTTCCTTATTTGGGCACAATGCACCTCCTCTTCATAAATCTTTAAATTGTGTTTAATATGTTAATCAAAATTTTGTGTCTTGCAGGTTAGACATTATATCTGAATGTTTATATACATAGATGAGAAGCTCACAGGGTAAGAGTGTGATTTGGTGTAAGATTTACTTAATTAATAGTAGTTTTGTATTATCTGTATCGGGTTGACCTTCCATTTCCCCCATTAAGATAGCACTTTTGCCTATCTTATACCTCTATAACGTTTAAAGAGAAATGTCCCTACGGGACAAAACCTATTTCTTATTGGTAATATCCTTGTACATAGTTCTAAATTCCACACCTAAAATATTCTTTGATTTTTTTCATTTTCAATATGACAGAGATACTGACAACTTGATATCGCTTTATTGCGAAAAAGTATTATGCAACCTTAAATACACAAAATGGCTAATTGTACGATTACATCAGTAAATGTTAATGGGTTAAATGAGCCTATTAAAAGAGCACAATTATTTAATCACTGCAATAAAATGGGATCCAAAATCATTTTCATGCAGGAAACCCATTTTAAAGAAAATTATTATCCCAATATAAAACATAAACAATTTGATAAGATATTTACAGGCAATAATTGCTTAAAGAAAACAAATGGCGTGTTGATTGCTATGCATAGAAATATTCCATTTACAACAATTGACACCTATGCTAGAAGTGATGGTAGATGTAAGTAGTATACAGCTACAGTATCAATCAACTTGGCAGGTGCCCCGCCCCCTGACAGGTGCCCTGCCCCTAATGGGCGGGGTTACCGCCCCTAATGGGCGGAGCTAAGTTTGATCTGATCTTTCTGACCTGACATGGCCACGCCCACTGCGGCAAAGCATTCCCCGCCCACTGCGCGGCCGCCATTTTGTGAAATTAAGCCGCCATTTTGTGTAATACCCATAAACCCTAGCTAGCCAGCGGCAAAGCATTCCCCGCCCACTGCGCGTCCGCCATTTTGTGAAATTAAGCCGCCATTTTGTGTAATACCCATAAACCCTAGCTAGCCCGCGGCAAAGCATTCCCCGCCCACTGCGCAGCCGTCATTTTGTGAAATTAAGCCGCCATTTTGTGTAATGCCCATAAACCCTATCTATCCTCTACTGTGAGTGCCACCAGTTGGTTATGTTTGATATTACAAGCGCTATATGGGGTCACTGTGTGAGTGCGAGCGAGGGCCATCATGCGTTTTTTGCTATAACTACAGATGAATGCCGGGGAAAAAAAAAAAAAAAAAACAGATGACTTAAATGTTTGTTCTTTTTAAATTAACACATTCCGATGTGAAAATAGCTACGAGAAAACAAGACATTTGGACTGCTCTGCAACTGTGAAACTGAAAAAAAAACAAGGACTGTTCTTATTCCTCCAAAACTATTACAATTCACATGTGAACTTTTTTGAACTGCACAAGACGATAGGATTGCTCTGCAACAGCGAAACTGAAAAAATCAAGGATTGTTTATAGACCTCCAAAACAGTGTGAACCTTTTTGAAATGCATAATTCATTATGTAACAGGGTTGTCAGGCAATCACGGACTACTGCTGATCTAAAAGGGGAATGAGCTTTCAGGTTCATTATGCATTTAATCTAAATGCTTGATACATTTTAAAACATTGTCTTTCACAATAGAAATGGCGTCATTATCGAAAAACATTAAAGATGTGTTAAAAAAAGCATACTATACGCCTCAAAATACAGGCAGTTTTGGTGGTGTTCAAAACTTGTATCAGAGTGTTAAAAATAAAGGCATAAAACAAAATACTGTAAGGCAGTGGTTGGTCACTCAGGATGCGTACACGCTACACAAACCAGTACGTAAGAATTTCGAAAGAAATAGAATTTGTGTTTCAGATATAGACGCACAATGGCAGGCAGACTTGGTCTCAATGACGGATTTTGCAAAATACAACAACGGGGTTAAATACATACTTACAGTCATAGATGTGTTGTCAAAATATGCCTGGGTCTTTAGTCTGTATGATAAAACAGGCAAAAGTGTTACAAACGCTTTTGAGACTATATTTAGCAGTGGACGTAAACCTTGCAAACTACAGACTGATCGTGGTAAAGAGTTTTTAAATAAGAATGTAAAAGCATTATTTAAAAAACAGGCTATACACCACTTTGTGACTAACAATAATGTAAAAGCGGCAATTGTGGAGAGATTTAATAGGACATTAAAATCTAAAATGTGGCGCTATTTTACCAAAAACAATACATATCGTTATATAGACGTATTAAAGGACATAGTTTATAGTTATAACCACACTGTCCATCGAACAACACGCATCAGGCCTGTTTATGTAACAAATGCAAACTCACTCACGGTCTGGAAAAATATATATGCAGGTTACTTTAAATCTAAAAAAATTAAACCAACCTTTAAACTCGGTGATCACGTGAGGATTTCAAAATACAAAGACGTCTTTAGTAAAGGTTATGAACAGAGCTTTACAGATGAGATTTTCATCATTACCGCGGTGAACACTAGAGGCGTGAGGCCAGTCTAAAAGTTAAAGGATATATACGAGGAACCAATTGAAGGCACATTCTATGTTGAAGAAATACAGAAGATACCTGAAAATTACAATCGTGTATACAGAATTGAAAAGGTACTGAAACAGAAAGTTGTCAGAGGACAGATTCTTTACTACGTTAAATGGTTAGGCTATCCGGCAAAGTTCAATAGTTGGATCAAAAAGCAACAACTAACCTCTTTTTAAATTTCAGTGATAATGGAGGAAAGCGATTTTTATATAACACTACCCAGTAATGCGTCGCTTAACACATACCCTCAAAATGAAATATCCAGCTACACTGTGCAATTATCTAAACCCGTTATGCTCAAAGGCGAGTGGGAAGTTGGAATGACCGAAATACAATATCCTCATACATTCAACAATATTGAATCTGATGAAGGACTCATATATGTAGGAATTCCTGGAGGACCCCTGAAAGAACTAAATATAAAGCCTGGATTGTACAGCACTGTAAGAGACCTGATAAAGGCTATAAATGATAAAATTGAAACTTTAAAAGCACCAACGTACGATGTAAAGCTACGATACGATGAGTTAGAACGATTAGTATCTGTAAAAGGGACACACACATTCTTGGCTAGTAATAAATTAACTGCTATTTTAGGTATTGATTCTAACCATTTTAATAACAGCATCAATGGTCGAGTATGTGCGGATATAAAAGCGGGATTTTACATGTTATTTGTATACTCAGACATTATCAGACCCCAGCGGATTGGTGATTTCTATACAACGTTGCTTCGAACCGTACCAATATTAGGTATCAACAATGAAATTATTACGCAGCAGTTTATAAAGCCGGATTACATTCCTGTCAGTAAGCATCATTTCGACAACATCACAATAGAGATAAAGAATGATCAGAACAGAAACGTGTCATTTAAATACGGGAAAGCCATAGTGAAACTACACTTTCGTCCGCGGCGTGGAGGCATCTATTAATATACTATGGTGGCTATAAAAAACTATGGGGAGCCAAACATTTACAGCGCTTATTATAAAGCGCAAGCTGGTCAAGGAATTTCTGGTTTCCACGGGGGTGCGTACCAACATGGAGCTGGATTGGCCGGTGTATTTAGAGCTCTTTTTCGCCGCGCTGTTCCGCTACTGAAATGCGGTATAGACTTTGTAAAGCCACATGTAAAAACAGCAGCAAAAAATATAGCTAAAGATGTTGTAGGTAAATTTTCCACCGCCATGATGAATAAAATTACCGGTGACGGCCAGGATGGCTCGGGTCTAGTCTACATAAGCAAAAACGCCCCCAATAAAAAACGGAAGAGGATTACGCTACATCCGCCTTGGACGCTTCAACGTCTAAACAATAAGAGTAAAGACAGAAAGAAAAAGAAGCAACGCGGCGGTGCCAGAGACAAAAACGATATATTTTAGCAAGTATCGACATCCGGAAAAATCATGGCATTTATCCACTCATCATCAGTCGAATGTGTAAAGTCGGAATTGGACCTTTTTGAAATACAGCCTACCCAAACAAGTGTAGAAAAGAGCATGTATGTGGAAGTACAACCGTTATCCGCCATCAACGATACAGCTCCATTGGAATTCTATATAGCTGGTAGCGGTGAACATTACCTGGATCTCAACAATACCTTACTCTATGTTACATGGAGAATACTAAAAAGCGACAACACAGCACCCGCTGATGGAGCCCGTGTGAGCCTCATCAATTATCCTATTGCAACCTTATTTAACCAGTTAGATGTTACACTGGGTGATAGACTCATAACGCAATCTAATAATTTGTATGCCTACAGGGCTTACATCAAAACTATTCTGAATTATAGTTCTGATGCATTATCATCACAATTCACTGCCGGAATGTTTTACAAGGATACAGCCGGACATCATCATACGCGTGTTCTAGGGGGTGATAACGAAGGTTTCACAAAACGTGCGCGCCTAACTAAACGTGGGCGGATCTTTGAATTGCAAGGTCCACTACACACAGACTTGTTCTATCAGGATAAATTATTATTAAGCGGTTTAGACTTGAAAATAAAACTTACCAGGAATAAGGACCAATTTTGCTTAATGTCTGCCGAAGCCGAGCCATTCAAGGTTCAAATACTTAACGCGTCACTTTTTGTTAAAAGAGTACAGGTATCACCCGCTGTGCGTATAGGTCACGCCCAGGGCCTTCTTACCAGTAATGCTAAGTATGTCATTGATCGTGTCAGTATGAAAGTATTCAGCATACCGGCAGGCAGTCGTGTTTGCAACCAAGAAAACCTCTTTTTGGGGCAGCTTCCGAAGCTGGTTATCATAGGTTTTATCGAAAATGACACATTTTCCGGCTAGCTAGATTTAAATCCGTTATGCTTCCATCATAACAACATAAATTTCATTGCCCTATACAGCGACGGAACCCAAATTCCCAGCAAAGCTTTTCAACCTGTTTTTGAAAATGGAAACGCCATCAGAGAGTACATGGCTCTTGTACAAATTGCGGGAAAAAAGAACATTGATTCTGGTTTTGTAATAGACCGTGAATCGTTTCTTGGAGGATATACATTATTCGGCTTTGATTTAACTCCGGATCAAGAACGTGGTTGTCATTTTTCATTGATACGTAGTGGTAATCTAAGATCTGAAATAAGATTTTCAAGAGCACTGGACAGAACTGTAAATATGATTGTATATGGGGTGTTTGACAACATTATTGAGATAAATCAGAGACGTGAAGTACTGTATGATTTTCTATAAGTAAAAACAAAAATGAATACCCTGGAGATTACACGCATTCTAAGATCCGACCCCTGCACACGCCATGTATTCGTTGGAGTTTTCCCGTGTGATCTCTTACCTGTTCGTAAATTGGAACACTTACCGGCTGCGTATATTATAAACACTCATAATTCTAGACTACCTGGTGAACATTGGTTAGCCGTTTTCATCGATAGTAAAAGACGTGTCCTATTTTTTGATTCATTTGGAATATCGCCTATGAGTGGGTTTTACCCTGTTGAAATTTTACATTTCATTAACAAAAATGCTGATCAAATTATTTATCATAATGATCAGTTACAAAGTACTCTATCATCTGTGTGTGGGGAATTTTGTATTTTTTTTATTCATCAAATTTGTAGTGGTTTGACATTTAAAAATGTATTGAACTACTTCACTGAAGATTTAAAACTAAATGATCATTTGGTTTCCAGATTTGTATGGAAACACATGCGTAGCTTAAGAATTAGAAATATACACTGTAAAAATATACAGAAATGTACCAAATACTGTATTCACTAGTACACATTTATATAAACGGGCTTGTTGTGTATTTTAATATCGTGTATTTTACAATTTTAAAAAAACCAAAAAAACGTTGAACTTTGTATACTGCTAGCTGTTATAAATATATATAAATAAATGTCACATTTTTAAAATAGAATTTACGACTCCTACGTATTATTTCGATAATAGCCGATTGGTATTACAGCTGTTCAAATAAGTGATAACGGGCTAAACACAGGTCACCAAGACCGTTTCGTGACTAAGGGCTAATTTAATGAATAAGGACAAAGGATTGTGTGTAAATGTAGCTAATAAATGTGAAGGACATTCCAGGTATACAAATAGGTGACAACTGGCTAAACACAGGTCAACAAGCCAGTTTCATGACTAAGGTCGAATTTAGTTAATAATGACAATAGACTGTGTCTAAATGTAACTAATATTTGTGAAGGGCATTTCAGGTTTACAAATAAGTGACAGCTGACTAAACACAGGCCACCAGTACAGCTTTTTCAATGCTGGGAATCGATCACCATCTGTAATTGTAGCTAAGGTTGTTTGAGATAGTAGTCATATATATAAATGGCAGTTGTGGAATGGATACAGTACATATACAGTAACAGGAAGACATTACACTTGTGATGGAGTCTAGAAAAGAAGTTTACGATATGTCAAAGGTAAAGTATGGTTTTTATATATTATTTGGATTTGTTTTATTTTTATGTGTATAATGTAGATCTGTAAAGTATAAATGTTAAGATCAATAGTAACCTTATTGGAGCTGGAAATTACGTTTTATTTTACGTCACAAATAATTTAAATTACTGTGTTGCTACAGACTCGCACAGTTCAGAAGTTGGATCATAATCGAGGTGATCAGCTCATTGGTGATGTACAGCTATGTAAGTGTATATTTCATTATATATATATTTTACAGAACTATTGATTTTTACTTATTTTTAACGTTAAATAGATACAAATGTTGTTTCTTGTAATTATTCATTTGATTGATTGTTCAAGTTATAATACTAAGCTCACTTTGTACATTTGTAAAATCATGGTTACGGTTTAATTAGTTCTTACGTTCGTTGGCACTGTACTACTATATAAGTGTATATTTCATTATATGTAGAGTTTACAGAACTAGTGATTTTAATTTAATTTTAACTTAGATGTTTTGTTTGCTGTATTTATTCATTTTTTTTTGAATGTTTAAGTTATAATGCTAAAATTACTTTGTATATTTGTAAAATCATGGTTGATGTTCTTACTTTGTGTGTAAATTTTATCATTATCGTTATAGACACAACAGAAAGCAGCTGTAAAAACGTGTTTCGTGTAACGGCTGATGTGCATAACTCTTTTGATTCGTTGATCAATGATAACACGACTTTAGAAGCTAGTAAATGTACCAAGCCAGCATTTGGTTAGTTTTATATATATATGTATATATTTTAAAAAAGTATATACCTAAATCACAATAATTCTAATGTATTGTAATTTTATTATGTATTTTTACTGCAGTTTCAAAGTTATCATTAACAAAAAGGCGTGCTGCAAAATTACAGGATTCAAAAAACAACAGTACCATTCAAGTAACCACAACTAGTTCAGCCGATGTTAGAACCTATGTTGAAAGAACTAAAGTATCTACAACACAACTCCTAGATCCTCAAGACACTGGTACGTAGAAACAATATTTAGAATGTGTTCATATAACAGATATAAGACATATGTTTAATGCTTCATGCATTTTTTTTTTTTTAATTAATTTAATTAATTAATTTATTTATTTATTTGCAGCATCAATTCAGTCACCCACTCAGCAGCCAGCTGAACATATTGATGAAATCGAGATACTGTCTCCGTTAAATGTAGATCCTACGAATCAGTGCAACAGAATAACTCCTCTGAATATCGATGATTCTGTATCTGGTGAGTCAGCAAACATAAAACCAACACATCAGTGTCCTGTGCAACAAAGTAATAACAGTTTTCCTAGAGTAAAACGGCCTTTAGGGCGTAAAACATTGAATGTCTGGTCTAAAAAACACAGATCGGCTAGTGTTGTAACACCTACTAAAGACTCTAGGGACTCAATAACGACCAAATCATCTAACAGTCATAAGTATGATAACAGATCGGATAACTGGTACACATGGTATACATGTGAAACTGATTTCTGGTATAAACTAAGAGAAGAAGTTCAGACTGCTATAACAGAAATTTCTATTTTATTGGGGTCATCATGTAAAGATGAAATATTAACCAAAGGCATCCCACTTAGCAATAAACTTTATATTACAAACAAAATATTTGGTCGTGGTCTGCAACTGCTTCCTCATGACACGGTTTCAAATTTAGATCTTAGTACCAGTGCATGTAACCCTGTGCCCACTGATCATGCTAGAGATTTACTACTGTGGCTTTTAAAACAGTGTAGATTCTGGTATGATTTAAGATCTGTTACCGATACTGTGTTGGATGAATTTCAACGTTTAGAGACACTGACTGATGAAAAAATGAAGGCTACTGCGGCTTTAGGTCTTAAAAACATTTATATCAAGCAAGTTTTTCCGTAGAGGTCTGAGACTTATGACTGGTCAGGGTTTAAAAAATAAACGAGTCAGTAGATCACATCTTAGACCCAATGTAAATCAGCGGACTAAAGCTGTAAAAAAAGCTATAAAGATTTTATCATCAAAAAAGCACGCAATGCGGACTAAAAAACCGCGTTGCGTAGCTCATCAGAGTGTTACAGGCCATACAATAACCACAGCTACAACCTGTATTGATACGGACATGCCAATCCCTATTGAGACATCGAACATTATTGCCGATGAAATACCCAGTCATATTTGTCCACCTCACATACTGTACACCAAAACACTAACCATAACTCAAATAATAAAAGACCTGTACAGGCTGAAACATCAAACAACCATAATGACGGTACAGAACACATATTTTTGGAACCTATAAATAAATATCGTAAGCAACATCCTAAATTTAATTCCGCTGAATATTCTAACCACTTTAGATTTGTAAATATAGATAAAGTATCATCATTTAAGGATGCTGTTCAGTCTGTACAGGGGGCTATCCAAGGTTTATTAAACGAAATGATGCCTGACATAGGTCATAATGATTTGGTTCAGTTACGATTGGATGGTGACGGCCTCAACAAACCACTGTATTCAATCAAAAGATCTAAGCCAGCTTAAATGCTGAGTCCTTTTTAAATGATATAGCAAATTTGTTGCAGAGTAATGCTGATCTTATTGGGAATGGATCTTTAAGACTTGTTGTAACTGTAGTGAAAAACAGAGAAGGGGGTGTATTAGCTAGACGGCGCATTAGGTCGACACCCTATAGTCGTATTATAGCCACGAAACGGCGTTGGTTATTTGATTTAAATAATGATGACAACAATTTATGCCTAGCTGGTAGTATCTGTGCTGTTTTAGCAGAGCAAGACACACCCGATAGTGTAATGCTGGAAAAGGCCCGTGATATACATAAATCATTGGGTATCCCTGATGATCACTTAGTAAGTTTTAGTGATATACCTGCTTTGGAGAAACACCTTAACATTACTATTAAGGTGTATTACCACAATCAAGGTTCATGGCATGTTTTCCAGACCCCTGAACCTTGTAAAGAAAAGGTCGTATTTATATATCATGAAGGCCAGCATTATTATGGTATCAAAAAAATTAATTCTTTTCTAGGATACCCATACTTCTGTGTTTACTGTCACACCCCGTTTACCCACAAAAATGAACATACCTGCCGTTATTTTTGTAGAGCGTGTCTCAGGCGTGAATGTGGTGAGACACCTTCTGAAATTTCTAGATGCCCCAGCTGTCGTGTTTTTTGTCGCTCTAATGAGTGTTTAAAACCATCACAAGATGCTTGCTCGATCGGGCAAATTACAGTGTCGATCTAAAATTTATTGTGATTCATGTGGGCGTTTAGTTGTTGCCGCCAACCACACTAAATGTGATGGTCTCAAATGTCGGATATGTAATGAGAACATTGAAACTTATGATGGCCATATTTGCTATCTGAGACGTATCAAACCTGAGAATGATCCTTCTGATAAATATATATTTTATGATTTTGAGTGTATGCAAGAGACAGGCGTGCACATCCCAAATTATATATATGCCTTAACATTGAACGGTGAAGAACATTGGGAATTTCAGGGTTCTAAGTGTCTAAATGATTTTGTCATTACGTTCATGGAAAAAAATTTAGCGGCTACACGTTCATAGCCCATAATGGCGGTCGGTATGACTCATACTTTGTGGTTAAACAATTGTTAAAAAAAGGGTATTCAAATAGAACTACTATCTCAAGGTGGTAAATTATTGTGCGTTACAGTGGCTGACTTGGGTATTAGATTTATAGATTCTTTAAATTTCCTACCCATGAGACTTAGCAAATTACCTGCAGCATTAGGTGTACAGAGTGGAAGTAAAGGCTTCTTTCCACATTATTTTAACACGGCTGAAAATCAGGGCTATATAGGGGCCATGCCATCCATAGAATTTTACGGGGCTGATTATATGATGCCTGATGAGAAGGCTGAATTCATTACTTGGTATGAGCAAAACCGCTACAATAAATTCGATTTTCAATAAAAAATAAAAAATACTGCATTCAGGATGTTAAAATTCTGAAGGAGGCTTGTGCCTGCTATAGAGAAAACATTATAAACATAACAAATATAACCGTCACTAAATATAATTCGAATGATGAGCCGGAGGTAAATACCTACACAATCGACCCTTTTGAGTACACCACCTTAGCCTCTGTGTGTATGGCAATGTACAGGCTAAAGTTTTTACCCGAAAACTGTATTGCAATCTTACCCCCTGACAATTACAATACGAAACATAAACGTTTCTCAACACCGGCTATACAATGGTTGATGTACATTGCTCACAAAGAGGGGATTGCTATACAACACGCCTTACAAGGTGGTGAAAAAAAGGTTGGTAAATACTGGTTGGATGGTTATGCTTTTGATAATGGCAAACATATAGCCTTTGAATTTCAAGGTTGCTTTTACCATGGATGTCGTGTTTGTTATTGTGAAGATGACTTTAATAGGGTAACCGGCACTTATTTCAGTCAACTGAACCACAAAACACAAATCAAGACTAATTTTTTAAAAACAAGGGGCTTTGAGGTCCGTGAACTCTGGGAACATGAATGGCATGCTATGCTGGAATCTGACAAGGACCTACAGGCATTCATTCAAGAAAAAAAGTTCCCCCAACCCTTGTCCCCCCGTGATGCCCTCTATGGCGGCCGTACAAATGCTATAAAGCTCTACCATAAAGTGGCCCCCGGTGAACGCATTCACTATTACGATTTCACCAGTCTGTATCCCTATGTGAATAAAACAAAAACATATCCAATTGGTCATCCAACAATTATCTTTGAAAATTTCAAGTCTTTTAATTCTTATTTCGGCATCGCTAAAGTAGAAATATACCCCCCTAAAGACTTGTTTTTTCCTGTTCTGCCTGTAAAGATGAACGGAAAACTAATGTTTCCATTGTGCTATACTTGTGCCTCTACGCATCAAGATATGGACTGCTGTCACACGGATGCCGAACGCGCATTAACGGGTACGTGGTGCACAGTTGAAATTCAGAAGGCCTTAGATATGGGTTATAAACTTGGTGAAATCTTTGAAATTTGGCATTTTCAATCAAGTACTAACAATCTCTTTACCGACTACATTAAAATACATCTCCATGATAAACAAGAAGCCTCAGGCTACCCCAGTTGGTGTACAGATGACGAGAAAAAACAGATGTATGTTGATGATTATTTGGCTAAGGAGGGGGTGTTATTAAGACGAGAACATATAGCCCCCAATCCAGCAAAAAGACAAATAGCTAAACTGTTTCTAAATTCTCTGTTGGGTAAATTTGGTCAAAAATCTAATCTACCTACAACTAGCATTGTCACTAATCCAGATGATCTCTTTAAGTACGCATTTCTATCTCAGTACGAAGTGTCATCATTAGATTTTTTAGATGATGACACTTCGTACTGAGATAGAAATGCGTACTTAAAGAGATCATCTGGATTAGTGACAATGCTAGTTGTAGGTAGATTAGATTTTTGACCAAATTTACCCAACAGAGAATTTAGAAACAGTTTAGCTATTTGTCTTTTTGCTGGATTGGGGGCTATATGTTCTCGTCTTAATGGTTAATTGGAAGTATGCAAAAGAATGTCAAACTCTTTCACGTAACACAAACATATTTATTGCTTGTTTTACCACAGCATACGCCAGGCTTGAATTATACAATCTTTTGGCCCGTCTAAAAGAACGCTGTCTATATCATGACACTGACTCGGTTATTTTTGTAAGCAAGGACAGTGACTGGAATCCGCCTCTTGGTGACTACCTAGGGGAACTGACCAGTGAGTTACATACTGACACTTACATTACTGAATTTGTATCGGGTGGACCTAAAACCTACGGCTATAAGTTATCGACAGGTAAGACTTGTCTAAAGGTTAAAGGCATCACACTAAATGCTAACAATATCCAGTTGATAAACTTTGACAGCCTAAAGGATCTGGTATTAGACTACCCAGAAAATTCAAACCCTCAACACCAGAAAAAGATTGTGGTACGTCAGGACGGTATAGTTAGAAACAAAAAGTGCTGGCAAATAGAGACTCGGACGCTGCAGAAAACACAAAAATGTGTTTATGATAAACGACGACTAACAGACGGTTATCAAAGTATAGCTTTTGGTTACAGTAACCATGGACACTAGACTGCAACATCCTTTTTCATGTATACTGGCCGGACCTTCTAATTCAGGAAAAAGTTTTTTTGTGAAACAACTACTGTATAGTTCAGCTACACTGTTATCGCACAGGCCTGATAATATTGTTTGGTTTTATGCATGCTGGCAATCACTTTATGATGAGCTGTTACAGAAAATACCAAATGTTCGGTTTATAGAAGGATTACCAAATAGCTTTAATGATGATGAGCTATTCCCCCCTGATAAAATCAATCTGACTATTGTTGATGATCTCATGGAGTCTGCTAGTGAAAACTCTGAGCTTGAAAAAGCATTTACCAAGTATGTACACCACCGAAATCTCAGCATCATGTACCTTGTACAAAATATATTTTGTCAAGGAAAAAAGAGCCGAACCATAAATTTAAACACCAAGTATATGGTGCTTTTTAAGAATCCACGTGATAAACTCCAAATTACTACTCTGGCTAGACAGATGTACCCTGGCAAATCAAGGATGCTACATGTAGGCCATATGGCTATTTACTGTTAGATTTATGTTCTGCAACCCCTGATAATTATAGGTTAAGAACCGGTTTATTTCCTCCAGAACTGCCCGTTGTATATATCCCTAAAAAGCAAAACTCTAAAAAGAGGTGATTTCATACTTGTTGGGTCATTAGCTATTTTTTCCACAGGCGGTTAACATGTCTACACGTTTGAGGCGTAATTGGCATACTTTAAAAATGTTAATGAATGCTAAACCGAATCAGAGAAGGGTCATTCTGTGTACAGCATCGGATGACTTGATCGCAGCCATATGTGAAATATCGCTCAACACTCTTAAAGGTAAAATACCACTTACAAATCACCAAGTGGGGGTGCTTAAAAAGTGGCGAAAAGTTATAAAAACTCTGAGCAACAAAACATTTTCATTTGTTAAGAAGAAACGTCTAGTGAAACAGTCTGGTGGTTTCATCCCCTCTCTATTGGGTTTTGCTATACCTCTGCTAACTGGTCTACTGACTAACCGTTAATGGAGTACACTGAAAAAATGTATTTAGTTCCTAAACAGGATATAGATCGCTTACAACGGACTGCCGATAAGGTTGTTCATAAGCACCAATCTGTCTCACAGCAACTTGATGGTGAGATTTCTGATATTGTACAGCGAAAAGACTTATCAGATAGTGAAAAAATATATCGTTATACAACTATATTGCAAAAGTACCTGGTTCATGCGAAGCAGGATGATCGTGAGAAGATGAGCTTAACACTTTTAATGCCACCTGGAGATCCCGCCATAACTGTGACACAACCGAATTCAGATGGTGATACCGTCACTACAGCAGCTGATACTATGTTTGATGAGGTTATAAACAATGTAAATCCGCGCTTTAAAAAAAATGCTAAGTTATTACTTGCCAAAATGTCACAAAACATATTGTAGATTGGAATGACAAAGGGGAACTTGTTTATAAAAATGACACAGTATCAGGTTCTAATATACTGGACTTGGTCCGTGGTGTTACGCACAGTCATTATGTTGCTGAGCGTAAAATGCCCCACGGCTGGGATACAATGCTTCGCGTGATGGCTGAGCTTAATATGCCCAGGCATGTAGGCCCATCCCTGAGGCCCTATAAAATACCAAAAGCCATGTCTGTACATGTCTTTTTCGGTATTCATCGGTAGTTATAACAATAAACGCATGATGGCCCTCTCAGTTACACTGTGATCCCATATAGCGCTTGTAGTATCAAACATAACCAACTGGTGGCGCTCACAGTAGAGGATAGCTAGGGTTTATGGGCATTACACAAAATGGCGGCTTCATTTCACAAAATGGCGGCTGCGCAGTGGGCGGGGAATGCTTTGCCGCGGGCTAGCTAGGGTTTATGGGTATTACACAAAATGGCGGCTTAATTTCACAAAATGGCGGCCGCGCAGTGGGCGGGGAATGCTTTGCCGCTGGCTAGCTAGGGTTTATGGGTATTACACAAAATGGCGGCTTAATTTCACAAAATGGCGACCGCGCAGTGGGCGGGGAATGCTTTGCCGCAGTGGGCGTGGCCATGTCAGGTCAGAAAGATCAGATCAAACTTAGCTCCGCCCATTAGGGCGGTAACTCCACCCATTAGGGGCGTGGGCACCTGTCAGGGGGCGGGCACCTGCCAAGTTGATTGATACTGTAGCTGTATACTACTGATGTATCATGGTAAAGGGGATTTTGTATGACACAAAAATAACTATGTGTACGGTTTATCTCACTAACAAAGGTCAAAACAAAATATTGAAGAGTATTCTATTAAAGCTTAAATCCTTTCAAGAAGGGATAGTAATTTTGGGAGGTGACTTTAACATCCCACTTAACCCCTTAATGGACACTTCATCCAAAAAGTCAAATTTACCATGTTCACTGATCAAGGGTATTAATCAACTTTTACATGACAACTTATTTGCTGATACTTGGAGAGCTTTCCATGCAGATGAGAGAGACTATACACACTATTCCTGTGCTCATAAAAGCTATTCAAGAATAGATTATATTTTTCTGGAACACAGATTCCTAGAACTAGTTAAAAGTGTGTCAATAGAAAATTCTCTTTTATCTGACCATTGACGACAGTGAACTTGATATTTAAACTTCCCAATTTGCTGAAACCTCATTTTAACTGGAAAATAAATGACAATCTGATTAGCAAAGAACCCTTTCAAGAAAAAATCGCCAAGAGACTCAAACAATTCTTCTTAGAAAATAATGTAAATGATACTTCTTTACATAACAGATGGGAAGCACATAAGTGCACGATAAGAGGTTTGTTGATTTCTTTGGGCTCCTTTGCTAAAAAAGAAAGGGAGAAGAAAATAAACTCATTATTGCAAGATATACATAATTTAGAATCCCTACATAAAAAATACTTATCAGATAAGGTCTTTAAAGAGTTAATAGAGAAAAGAAAAGATTTAAAAATACTTCTAGATGCAATCTCCAACAAAGCCTACACAAGGATTAAACAATACCTATATGAAAATAGTAATAAATGTGGCAAATATCTAGCAAACAAGTTGAAATCTCAATTTATAAAATCTTACCTTTTAAAAATGAAAAATGATAAGCAACAAATGGTACATACAACTACAGATAAAGCAAAATGTTTTCAAGATTATCATACCAGGCTATATAATTTAAACAAACAATATGCTAATAATTCTCACAGAGAAATAAAGAAAAAACCAATTAACCAATTTCTATCCCAAATTAAAATACCTTCCTTAGATAAGAGTATAGCAGTAGAATTAGACAAACCTTTTAATGAGGAGGAACTGCAAAAAGCAATAAAGAATCTTCCACTGGGCAAAAGCCCAGGCCCAGATGGATTCTCGGTGAGCTATTATAAAATCTTTGATAAAATCTTAGTCCCTATATTGCTGGAGTTATTTAACTCACAGAATAGACACTCTCAAATTCCAGAACAATCCCAAGAAGCCCACATTACAGTTATACACAAACCAGGAAAAGATCCTACTGAATGTGCTAGTTATAGGCCAATTTCCCTTATTAACATAGATCAAAAATTATTTGCAAAATTACTTGCCAATAGAATTAGTGTACACTTACCCGACCTAATCCATTTTGACCAAGCGGGTTTTTGTACCTGGCAGAGAAGGGAAAAATAATACAATTAGAGCTGTAAACATAATAAAGTATATAAAAAAGAAAAACGAGGAGGCCCTAATAATATCTATGGATGCTGAAAAAGCCTTCGATAGAGTAGAATAGTTATTTATTGAAACAGTGCTTTTGCAATTGTTCCTGTTGCTTTTCCTTGATGCAATACTTGTTGAAGGTGTAGTGTTGGAAGCTAATTCTAATGCCTTATTGAATTTGCAGCCCTGATAACTTCCCCACATGTTACAGCTAATGTTAACAAGAATGCAATCCCATAGACTTATAATGCATTTTGGCAGAGTGCTTTTGCAAGTGTTTCTGTTGCTTTTCCTTGATGCAAAATTTGTTGAAGGTGTAGTGTTGGAAGCTAATTCTAATGGCATATTGAATTTGCAGCCCTGATAACTTTCCCAAATGTTACAGCTAATGTTAACAAGAATGCAATCCCATAGATTTATAATGCATTTTGGCAGAGTGCTTTTGCAAGTGTTTCTGTTGCTTTTCCTTGATGCAAAACTTGTTGAAGGTGTAGTGTTGGAAGCTAATTCTAATGCCATATTGAATTTGCAGCCCTGATAACTTTCCCAAATGTTACAGCTAATGTTAACAAGAATGCAATCCCCTTGACTCATAATGCATTTTGGCAGAGTGCTTTTGCAAGTGTTCCTGTTTTTTGTTATTGATGAAAAACTTGTTGAAGGTGCAGTGTTGGAAGCTAATTCTAATGCCATATTGGATTTGCAGCCCTGTCCACTTTTCCCAAAAGTTACAGCTAATGTTATCCAGAATGCATTCCCATAGACTTGTTATGCATTTTGGCAGAGTGCTTTTGCAAGTGTTCCTGTTGCTTTTCCTTGATGCAAAACTTGTTGAAGGTGCAGTGTTGGAAGCTAATTCTAATGCCATATTGGATTTGCAGCCCTGACAACTTTCCCAGAAGTTACAGCTAATGTTATCCAGAATGCATTCCATTAGACTTGCTATGAATTTTGGCAGAGTGCTTTTGCAAGTGTTCCTGTTGCTTTTCCTTGATGCAAAACTTGTTGAAGGTGTAGTGTTGGAAGCTTATTCTAATGGCATATTGAATTTGCAGCCCTGATAACTTTCCCAAATGTTACAGCTAATGTTAACAAGAGTGCAATCCCATACACATATAATGTATTTTAGCAGCTTGCTTTTGCAAGTGTTCCTGTTGTTTGTTATTGATGAAAAACTTGTTGAAGGTGTAGCGTTGTAAACGAAATTCTAATGCCATATTGGATTTGCAGCCCTGACAACTTTCTCCAAAGTTACAGCTAATGTTATCCAGAATACATTCCCATAAACTTATAATGCATTTTGGCAGAGTGCTTTTGCAAGTGTTCCTGTTGTTTGTTATTGATAAAAAACTTGTTGAAGGTGTAGTGTTGGAAGCTAATTCTAATGCCATATTGGATTTGCAGCCCTGACAACTTTCCCAGAAGTTACAGCTAATGTTATCCAGAATGCATTCCCATAGACTTGCTATGCATTTTGGCAGAGTGCTTTTGCAAGTGTTCCTGTTGCTTTTCCTTGATGCAAAACTTGTTGAAGGTGTAGTGTTGGAAGCTAATTCTAATGCCATATTGCATTTGCAGCCCTGATAACTTTCCCAAATGTTACAGCTAATGTTAAGCATGCAATCCCATAAACATAATGCATTTTGGCAGAGTGCTTTTGCAAGTGTTTCTGTTGCTTTTCCTTGATGCAAAACTTGTTGAAGGTGTAGTGTTGGAAGCTAATTCTAATGCCATATTGGATTTGCAGCCCTGACCACTTTTCCCAAAAGTTACAGCTAATGTTATCCAGAATGCAATCCCATAGACTTGCTATGCATTTTGGCAGAGTGCTTTTGCAAGTGTTCCTGTTGCTTTTCCTTGATGCAAAACTTGTTGAAGGTGTAGTGTTGGAAGCTAATTCTAATGGAATATTGAATTTGCAGCCCTGATAACATTCCCAAATGTTACAGCTAATGTTAACAAGAATGCAATCCCATAGATTTATAATGCATTTTGGCAGAGTGCTTTTGCAAGTGTTTCTGTTGCTTTTCCTTGATGCAAAACTTGTTGAAGGTGTAGTGTTGGAAGCTAATTCTAATGCCATATTGAATTTGCAGCCCTGATAACTTTCCCAAATGTTACAGCTAATGTTAACAAGAATGCAATCCCATTGACTCATAATGCATTTTGGCAGAGTGCTTTTGCAAGTGTTCCTGTTTTTTGTTATTGATGAAAAACTTGTTGAAGGTGCAGTGTTGGAAGCTAATTCTAATGCCATATTGGATTTGCAGCCCTGACAACTTTCCCAGAAGTTACAGCTAATGTTATCCAGAATGCATTCTATTAGACTTGCTATGCATTTTGGCAGAGTGCTTTTGCAAGTGTTCCTGTTGCTTTTCCTTGATGCAAAACTTGTTGAAGGTGTAGTGTTGGAAGCTTATTCTAATGGCATATTGAATTTGCAGCCCTGATAACTTTCCCAAATGTTACAGCTAATGTTAACAAGAGTGCAATCCCATAGACTTATAATGTATTTTAGCAGCTTGCTTTTGCAAGTGTTCCTGTTGTTTGTTATTGATGAAAAACTTGTTGAAGGTGTAGTGTTGTAAGCGAAATTCTAATGCAATATCGGATTTGCAGCCCTGACAACTTTCTCAAAAGTTACAGCTAATGTTATCCAGAATGCAGAGTGCTTTTGCAATTGTTCCTGTTGCTTTTCCTTTATGCAATACTTGTTGAAGGTGTAGTGTTGGAAGCTAATTCTAATGCCTTATTGAATTTGCAGCCCTGATAACTTCCCCACATGTTACAGCTAATGTTAACAAAAATGCAATCCCATAGACTTATAATGCATTTTGGCAGAGTGCTTTTGCAAGTGTTTCTGTTGCTTTTCCTTGATGCAAAACTTGTTGAAGGTGTAGTGTTGGAAGCTAATTCTAATGGCATATTGAATTTGCAGCCCTGATAACTTTCCCAAATGTTACAGCTAATGTTAACAAGAATGCAATCCCGTAGATTTATAATGCATTTTGGCAGAGTGCTTTTGCAAGTGTTTCTGTTGCTTTTCCTTGATGCAAAACTTGTTGAAGGTGTAGTGTTGGAAGCTAATGCTAATGCCATATTGAATTTGCAGCCCTGATAACTTTCCCAAATGTTACAGCTAATGTTAACAAGAATGCAATCCCCTTGACTCATAATGCATTTTGGCAGAGTGCTTTTGCAAGTGTTCCTGTTTTTTGTTATTGATGAAAAACTTGTTGAAGGTGCAGTGTTGGAAGCTAATTCTAATGCCATATTGGATTTGCAGCCCTGTCCACTTTTCCCAAAAGTTACAGCTAATGTTATCCAGAATGCATTCCCATAGACTTGTTATGCATTTTGGCAGAGTGCTTTTGCAAGTGTTCCTGTTGCTTTTCCTTGATGCAAAACTAGTTGAAGGTGCAGTGTTGGAAGCTAATTCTAATGCCATATTGGATTTGCAGCCCTGACAACTTTCCCAGAAGTTACAGCTAATGTTATCCAGAATGCATTCCATTAGACTTGCTATGCATTTTGGCAGAGTGCTTTTGCAAGTGTTCCTGTTGCTTTTCCTTGATGCAAAACTTGTTGAAGGTGTAGTGTTGGAAGCTTATTCTAATGGCATATTGAATTTGCCATAGACATAGACATATAATGTATTTTAGCAGCTTGCTTTTGCAAGTGTTGCTGTTGTTTGTTATTGATGAAAAACTTGTTGAAGGTGTAGCGTTGTAAGCGAAATTCTAATGCCATATTGGATTTGCAGCCCTGACAACTTTCTCCAAAGTTACAGCTAATGTTATCCAGAATGCATTCCCATAGACTTGTTATGCATTTTGGCAGAGTGCTTTTGCAAGTGTTCCTGTTGCTTTTCCTTGATGCAAAACTTGTTGAAGGTGCAGTGTTGGAAGCTAATTCTAATGCCATATTGGATTTGCAGCCCTGACAACTTTCCCAGAAGTTACAGCTAATGTTATCCAGAATGCATTCCATTAGACTTGCTATGCATTTTGGCAGAGTGCTTTTGCAAGTGTTCCTGTTGCTTTTCCTTGATGCAAAACTTGTTGAAGGTGTAGTGTTGGAAGCTTATTCTAATGGCATATTGAATTTGCCATAGACATAGACATATAATGTATTTTAGCAGCTTGCTTTTGCAAGTGTTCCTGTTGTTTGTTATTGATGAAAAACTTGTTGAAGGTGTAGCGTTGTAAGCGAAATTCTAATGCCATATTGGATTTGCAGCCCTGACAACTTTCTCCAAAGTTACAGCTAATGTTATCCAGAATGCATTCCCATAAACTTATAATGCATTTTGGCAGAGTGCTTTTGCAATTGTTCCTGTTGCTTTTCCTTGATGCAATACTTGTTGAAGGTGTAGTGTTGGAAGCTAATTCTAATGCCATATTGAATTTGCAGCCCTGATAACTTCCCCACATGTTACAGCTAATGTTAACAAGAATGCAATCCCATTGACTCATAATGCATTTTGGCAGAGTGCTTTTGCAAGTGTTCCTGTTTTTTGTTATTGATGAAAAACTTGTTGAAGGTGCAGTGTTGGAAGCTAATTCTAATGCCATATTGGATTTGCAGCCCTGACAACTTTCCCAGAAGTTACAGCTAATGTTATCCAGAATGCATTCTATTAGACTTGCTATGCATTTTGGCAGAGTGCTTTTGCAAGTGTTCCTGTTGCTTTTCCTTGATGCAAAACTTGTTGAAGGTGTAGTGTTGGAAGCTTATTCTAATGGCATATTGAATTTGCAGCCCTGATAACTTTCCCAAATGTTACAGCTAATGTTAACAAGAGTGCAATCCCATAGACTTATAATGTATTTTAGCAGCTTGCTTTTGCAAGTGTTCCTGTTGTTTGTTATTGATGAAAAACTTGTTGAAGGTGTAGTGTTGTAAGCGAAATTCTAATGCAATATCGGATTTGCAGCCCTGACAACTTTCTCAAAAGTTACAGCTAATGTTATCCAGAATGCAGAGTGCTTTTGCAATTGTTCCTGTTGCTTTTCCTTTATGCAATACTTGTTGAAGGTGTAGTGTTGGAAGCTAATTCTAATGCCTTATTGAATTTGCAGCCCTGATAACTTCCCCACATGTTACAGCTAATGTTAACAAAAATGCAATCCCATAGACTTATAATGCATTTTGGCAGAGTGCTTTTGCAAGTGTTTCTGTTGCTTTTCCTTGATGCAAAACTTGTTGAAGGTGTAGTGTTGGAAGCTAATTCTAATGGCATATTGAATTTGCAGCCCTGATAACTTTCCCAAATGTTACAGCTAATGTTAACAAGAATGCAATCCCGTAGATTTATAATGCATTTTGGCAGAGTGCTTTTGCAAGTGTTTCTGTTGCTTTTCCTTGATGCAAAACTTGTTGAAGGTGTAGTGTTGGAAGCTAATTCTAATGCCATATTGAATTTGCAGCCCTGATAACTTTCCCAAATGTTACAGCTAATGTTGACAAGAATGCAATCCCCTTGACTCATAATGCATTTTGGCAGAGTGCTTTTGCAAGTGTTCCTGTTTTTTGTTATTGATGAAAAACTTGTTGAAGGTGCAGTGTTGGAAGCTAATTCTAATGCCATATTGGATTTGCAGCCCTGTCCACTTTTCCCAAAAGTTACAGCTAATGTTATCCAGAATGCATTCCCATAGACTTGTTATGCATTTTGGCAGAGTGCTTTTGCAAGTGTTCCTGTTGCTTTTCCTTGATGCAAAACTTGTTGAAGGTGCAGTGTTGGAAGCTAATTCTAATGCCATATTGGATTTGCAGCCCTGACAACTTTCCCAGAAGTTACAGCTAATGTTATCCAGAATGCATTCCATTAGACTTGCTATGCATTTTGGCAGAGTGCTTTTGCAAGTGTTCCTGTTGCTTTTCCTTGATGCAAAACTTGTTGAAGGTGTAGTGTTGGAAGCTTATTCTAATGGCATATTGAATTTGCAGCCCTGATAACTTTCCCAAATGTTATAGCTAATGTTAACAAGAGTGCAATCCCATAGACTTATAATGTATTTTAGCAGCTTGCTTTTGCAAGTGTTCCTGTTGTTTGTTATTGATGAAAAACTTGTTGAAGGTGTAGCGTTGTAAGCGAAATTCTAATGCCATATTGGATTTGCAGCCCTGACAACTTTCTCCAAAGTTACAGCTAATGTTATCCAGAATGCATTCCCATAAACTTATAATGCATTTTGGCAGAGTGCTTTTGCAATTGTTCCTGTTGCTTTTCCTTGATGCAATACTTGTTGAAGGTGTAGTGTTGGAAGCTAATTCTAATGCCATATTGAATTTGCAGCCCTGATAACTTCCCCACATGGTACAGCTAATGTTAACAAGAATGCAATCCCATAGACTTATAATGCATTTTAGCAGCGTACTTTTGTAAGTGTTCCTGTTGTTTTTTATTGATGAAAAACTTGTTGAAGGTGTAGCGTTGGAAGCTAATTCTAATGCCATATTGGATTTGCAGCCCTGACAACTTTCCCAAAAGTTGCAGCTAATGTTATCCAGAGTGCATTCCCATAGACTTGCTATGCATTTTGGCAGAGTGCTTTTGCAAGTGTTTCTGTTGCTTTTCCTTGATGCAAAACTTGTTGAAGGTGTAGTGTTGGAAGCTAATTCTAATGCCATATTGAATTTGCAGCCCTGATAACTTCCCCACATGTTACAGCTAATGTTAACAAGAATGCAATCCCATAGACTTATAATGCATTTTGGCAGAGTGCTTTTGCAAGTGTTTCTGTTGCTTTTCCTTGATGCAAAACTTGTTGAAGGTGTAGTGTTGGAAGCTAATTCTAATTCCATATTGGATTTGCAGCCCTGTCCACTTTTCCCAAAAGTTACAGCTAATATTATCCAGAATGCATTCCCATAGACTTGTTATGCATTTTGGCAGAGTGCTTTTGCAAGTGTTCCTGTTACTTTTCCTTGATGCAAAACTTGTTGAAGGTGTAGTGTTGGAAGCTAATTCTAATGGCATATTGGATTTGCAGCCCTGATAACTTTCCCAAATGTTACAGCTAATGTTAACAAGAATGCAATCCCCTTGACTCATAATGCATTTTGGCAGAGTGCTTTTGCAAGTGTTCGTGTTTTTTGTTATTGATGAAAAACTTGTTGAAGGTGCAGTGTTGGAAGCTAATTCTAATGCCATATTGGATTTGCAGCCCTGTCCACTTTTCCCAAAAGTTACAGCTAATGTTATCCAGAATGCATTCCCATAGACTTGTTATGCATTTTGGCAGAGTGCTTTTGCAAGTGTTCCTGTTGCTTTTCCTTGATGCAAAACTTGTTGAAGGTGCAGTGTTGGAAGCTAATTCTAATGCCATATTGGATTTACAGCCCTGACAACTTTCCCAGAAGTTACATCTAATGTTATCCAGAATGCATTCCATTAGACTTGCTATGCATTTTGGCAGAGTGCTTTTGCAAGTGTTCCTGTTGCTTTTCCTTGATGCAAAACTTGTTGAAGGTGTAGTGTTGGAAACTTATTCTAATGGCATATTGAATTTGCAGCCCTGATAACTTTCCCAAATGTTACAGCTAATGTTAACAAGAGTGCAATCCCATAGACTTATAATGTATTTTAGCAGCTTGCTTTTGCAAGTGTTCCTGTTGTTTGTTATTGATGAAAAACTTGTTGAAGGTGTAGCGTTGTAAGCGAAATTCTAATGCCATATTGGATTTGCAGCCCTGACAACTTTCTCCAAAGTTACAGCTAATGTTATCCAGAATGCATTCCCATAAACTTATAATGCATTTTGGCAGAGTGCTTTTGCAATTGTTCCTGTTGCTTTTCCTTGATGCAATACTTGTTGAAGGTGTAGTGTTGGAAGCTAATTCTAATGCCATATTGAATTTGCAGCCCTGATAACTTCCCCACATGTTACAGCTAATGTTAACAAGAATGCAATCCCATAGACTTATAATGCATTTTAGCAGCGTACTTTTGCAAGTGTTCCTGTTGTTTTTTATTGATGAAAAACTTGTTGAAGGTGTAGCGTTGGAAGCTAATTCTAATGCCATATTGGATTTGCAGCCCTGACAACTTTCCCAAAAGTTGCAGCTAATGTTATCCAGAGTGCATTCCCATAGACTTGCTATGCATTTTGGCAGAGTGCTTTTGCAAGTGTTTCTGTTGCTTTTCCTTGATGCAAAACTTGTTGAAGGTGTAGTGTTGGAAGCTAATTCTAATGGCATATTGAATTTGCAGCCCTGATAACTTTACAAAATGTTACCGCTAATGTTAACAAGCATGCAATCCCATAGACTTAATGCATTTTGGCAGAGTTCTTTTGCAAGTGTTTCTGTTGCTTTTCCTTGATGCAAAACTTGTTGAAGGTGTAGTGTTGGAAGCTAATTCTAATGCCATATTGGATTTGCAGACCTGACCACTTTTCCCAAAAGTTACAGCTAATGTTATCCAGAATGCATTCCCATAATTTAACTCACAGAATAGACACTCTCAAATTCCAGAACAATCCCAAGAAGCCCACATTACAGTTATTCACAAACCAGGAAAAGATCCTACTGAATGCGCTAGTTATAGGCCAATTTCCCTTATTAACATAGATCAAAAATTATTTGCAAAATTACTTGCCAATAGAATTAGTGTACACTTACCCGACCTAATCCATTTTGACCAAGCGGGTTTTGTACCTGGCAGAGAAGGGAAAAATAATACAATTAGAGCTGTAAACATAATAAAGTATATGAAAAAGAAAAACGAGGAGGCCCTAATAATATCTATGGATGCTGAAAAAGCCTTTGATAGAGTAGAATGGTTATTTATTGAACAGATGTTGGAAAAAATAGGATTCAGTACCGGTATAATAAATAAAATAATGTCCCTATATAAATGTCCCAATGCTAGAATAAGAATTAATGGCACGTTATCAAATAAAGTCCCTATCAGCAATGGGACGAGACAGGGCTGTCCTTTGTCACCCTTGTTGTTTATTCTAACCATTGAATCTTTACTACTTGCAAAATATAGATATAACAGGGATTAAAATAGCAAACTCTCATTATAAAGTATCTGCCTTTGCAGTTGATTTGCTATTTTATATCACTAAGCCACATTTATCTATACCTAATTTAATGAATCTAATCAATTGTTTTGGGTCTCTATCCAACTTCAAATTAAATTACAACAACTCAGAAATATTAAACATCTCCCTTTCAGAACAAACAATTACTCAATTAAAAAACAATTTTCCCTTTAAGTGGGCTAAGGTATCAATAAAATATCTGGGGATCCATCTCACCCATAACGAAAAATTGTTGTATAAATTGAATTACATTCCTGCTATAGAAACAATAGATAAGGACATTGTGAGTTTTAACAATGTATGTGTCTCTTGGTTAGGAAGAGTCAACATAGTAAAAATGATATTCCTTCCTAAGTTATTACATATATTTCAGAATATGCCTATTGAAGTCCCTTTGAGATTTTTCAATATCGTAAAATCAAAATTGTCCAAATTTATCTGGAAAGATTCGGTACCCAGAATAGCCTACAATACATTAATTAAACCAAAGGAAAAGGGGGGAATTGGCTTACCATGTTTGAAAACTTATTATTTTGCTATGCAACTTTCTAGAGTATTAACATGGCACAACAGTGACTCCTCCAAATCCTTTATTGATGCAGAAAAAGGAGAAGAGATTCTCAGATTAGATTCTTTGATCTGGAAAGATGAAAAGAAATTTCCTTTTAGTTTTCAACATTTTATTGGGTTTTCAAAAATATACAGAAATACTTTTACACAGCGTAAATTGAGTATGATTAAACTATTTGAATGCATTTAACGTGCTGTTTCTACTACAAAGGAATAATACAATTGTGAAAACATGAGGATTATACTTGCCTCAAATAAGAGTACATATGACGTATATAATAATGTTTAGTTACCAGATCTACTGTTTAAACTAACAAAAGCAACACATAACTAAAACAAACCTATACCTCGCATGGTGGAGTTACAGAAACACAAAAAAATTATAATAATTAACACTGAGTTAATTATGTTGCCCAGACATTAGGATAGTTAAATCAATAATAGCTCTTGAATATTAGTTTTATATTTAGAGTCTATTTGATCGAAATAAAGAGAACAATCATTAGAAAACATAGTATTAATGTGTGGTTCTTCAAATTTAATTCTTATGGCCTCTTGCCAGCATAACTGGTTTAGATATACTAAAATTTCTTTTAGGGAGGGGGTAGACTCTGAAATCCAAAACAGAAATAGGGCCTTCTTTGTAGCCGCCATAAACCGTAAAATTAAGTTTGAGATCAAAACAGGATCAGATTTACAATGTTTACTCAAAGAAAAAGAAGGGGTGCCAATATTCAAAAGGGCATAAACTGGAGATATAGTTAGATTTATTTTCAACTTAGAATTAATAAAATCTCTTACTTTTTGCCAAACAAGAGTAATGTGAGGGGAGCTCCAAAGATAATGAAAAAGGTTTACATTTTCTTGATTACATTTGGGACAAAATGAAACCTGACTTAAACCCTTATAAGAACGAAAAAGTTTACCATAACCAAGATGGATTAATTTGAAATGTTGAGATCTCCAATCCTCCGAGAAAAAGCATTTATTAAATTTAACCAATGAAGAAGTTAACTGAGTAGGGGTAATGTCCCTTAACAGGTAGTTTGACCATCTCAAAGCTGTATCTGAAAGGGGGTGTTTCTGGTCAGAGGGGGGACCCCAAAAAGTGCGAGCCAAAAAGTTAATGTTTAGGAGCCCTAAATTGTCACTCAGATTGGTTATCGCCTCCGCTATCCAATGTTTCTGGATGGCAAACCACTTTTTGTTAGAAACCGAAAAAAATGCACTTTTAATAATCATATATTGGAAGTGGTCAGAGATTTTCAAGTTTGCCTGATTTTTCAGGACTGCCCAAGTAAGGAGATTCCCATTTATAGGATCAACTACATCCTTAATCAGAAAGAGATGACGTTTCTTGAAATGTACAAGACAGGAAGTATAACCAGGTTTAGTTTTACCCCAAAGGAGGTGAATGGGCATAAAAGGGGTTAACGTATGATTAAAACCATGACTAGAATGTAAAAGTTTCCAAGTAAAGATTGAGTCTCTATACAGTGGATTTAGTTTACATTCAAGGGGAATGTCTTTCCATTTCAAGTGAAGAATCTCTAGTATATGAGTATGAGATGTGGGGAAAAGTTCCAGAGCCGGGTTTGTGAATTTTTCACCACCTAAGACCCATTCCATAAGGTATCTTGACATTGAGGCTAAATTAAAAGTTCTGAAGTTAGGCAACTTTAGGCCTCCTAATACATGAGGAGCACGTAGTTTGGTTAAGGAAATTTTAGATTTCTTACCACACCAAATAAAAGAATTTAAAGCACTATCAAGAATCCTAATATCACTATGTTTGAGTAGGATCGGCAAGTTGGTCAGGGGATAAATCAGCTTTGGGAAAATCAACATCTTAAAGAGAGCGACCTTACCTTTTAGGTTCAAAGGAGAGTTCTTCCATTTGTGGCAAAGTGCTAATGTTTTTTTTATGGCTGGAACAAAGTTTAGGGAGTAAAGAGATTTCAAATCTTTAGGAATAAAAAGCCCTAGATATTTAAGCTGTGGTTTAGGAGAGTTAAGATTTAAATTTCTAGCAAGGGCTTTTGACAAAGAAACATTAATATTCATAATTTCAGTTTTATGTGAATTTATTTTAAACCCTGAGAATTTACCAAATTCCTGAAGTAGGTTAAAGATTTCTTTTAAAGAGTTGTTGGCATTTTGTACAATTAATAACAAATCATCTGCATATGCTAAAGTCTTAAGGTGGACCTTGTTTAATATAATACCTTGAAAAGCCTCTAATTTGTCTAAAGCTCTGATTAGCGGCTCAAGTGAGATGTTAAAAAGGAGTGGAGATAAAGCACAACCTTGTCTAGTCCCCTTCATAATTTTAAATGAACTGGATTTAGCTCCTGCTATTACTACTTGAGAGATAGGGTTGGAATATAGGAGCTTAATAAAGCTGTTAAAGGGACCTATGATACCAAATGAATCCAAACAGTTAAAAAGATGTCCCCAAACCACATTGTCAAATGCTTTCTCAGCATCCAAGCTAATCAATGAACAAGGAGTCTTATTTCTATTCACTGTAGCAACAACTTGAAGTAAGGTTCTAATATTTTTAATACCAGACCGATTTTTCATAAATCCATTTTGGGACTTGGAAATTATTGAAGGTAAAATCATGGCTAGTCTATCAGCTAAAATTTTTGAAAGAATTTTTATATCTTGGTTTAATAAAGAGATATGCCGATAAGAAGCTGGGAGAGCAGGGTCTTTACCTTCCTTGGGTATAATTACAAGATTGGAAAGGGAACTGGAAGGGAGTGTTTTCCCACATAATAAGATATCATTAAATAGGTTGGTAAGAAAGGGGCTTATATTCATTTTTAAGGTCTTATAAAAAATTGGAGGGAGACCGTCTGGCCCACTAGCTTTTTTCTTTTTTAAATTATTAATAATGTTGATAACCTCTTCTATAGAAATTGGCTTGTTAAGATCTTCCAATTGCATAGTGGATAGATGGGGAAGTTTTAAATTATCTAAGAAGTCATTACTAACCCTAGGACTAGATCCATTTGAGGAGTAAAGAGATTCATAGTATTCTTTAAAAATATTTACTAGTTTTAGGGGATTATTTGTTAGGGAGCCCTGTTCATCTTTAATTTTGATCAGTGTGGATTTCCTATTCCAACATTTGGAAAGATTAACTAAAACATTGTTAGCTTTATTACTTAGGTTAGCTAGCTTAGCTTTAGAATATTGAGCAAAGAGTGAATCTCTCAAGGTTATCCAAGCCTTCAAGGAGGCAGAGACTTCCTTATATTTGTTACAATTGGATTGGGAGGGAAGGTTTTTTAGATTGACATAACAATCCTTGAGCTGGATGCTTAGTTTCAAAAAGTTATCATTGACTTTACGTATAAGGCGAAATTTAAAGGCTGATATTTCCCCACGAATCACAGCCTTCCAAGTATTCCATAAGAGAGGTAAATTCTCAGAATGTTCACAATTTTCTGTCACAAACAAGTCCCATCTATCTAGTAACATTTTGATAAATTCGGGCTGCTCTGCTAGAGAAGTTGGAAAAGACCAAGGTACATAGTCTTTAACACCTTTGGTAGTGATAAATTGGGCAGAAATAGGGGCATGGTCAGAATGAACAATAGGACCTATGTCAACTGCAACTGTTTTAGCTATTACATTATTAGATACAAATATATAGTCAATTCTAGTGCCCACCATATATTGAGAAGAGAAATGAGTAAAGTCTTTCTCTGTGGGATGCAGTAACCTCCAGATGTCAGTCAGACTAGAAGATGAGAGGAACTCCTCAATCCATTTTGATTTTTTCCTTGTGCAGTTTATGTTGGTATCAGATCTATCTAAAGACCATACGTGGGTTTCGTTAAAATCACCTCCTAGAATAACATTAGACTGTGGGATTGAAGAAACTCTCTTCATTAAATCCACAAAAAACTTTTCTTAGAATGGTTTGGTGCATAAATGGAAATAAGGTGCCACTTCTTATCATGAATTAACACTTCTACGTAAACAAATCTTCCCTGCTCATCTTTATATGTTGAAAGAATTTGGGCATTTAAGTTCCGATGGAACAGAATTGCTACTCCCCCTTTTTTATTTATGGCCGGTGAGAAGGCCATTTCACCAACCCATTCTCTAAGTAGCATACCATTATCTCCCTCATTGAGGTGAGTTTCCTGTAAGAGGGCAATATCACATTTAAGTTTTTTGAGCTGCTGTAAAATTTTTTTCCTCTTTATATAATGGTTACTACCATTTACATTCCATGAGACTAAATTCAGTGCCATTATGTCATGTAGGAAAAATTAGTATTAAGATGAGCTGACATAAGGCCTCACAGAGTATTTCATAAAACAAAAGATAGTTACTACAGACCACCATGCGAGAGAACAAACTAGCACATCTAGATTGATAAACTCTTGAAAGTATAAAGTGAAAGTTAAGTAATAATAAACAATTTCTCAAAATCTCATAAAGGATAATGAGAACTAGAATAAAAAATAACAACAACAAATTTGGCTCCATTATAGGGAACATGTAGAAGACCTCCTTTTTTCCCTAGGAGTATAGGACAGCCAACCCTCTAAATAGAGAAGTTGTCAGGAGAGATAGAACCATTAACCAGCACTAAAAAAAAAAAAAAAAAATTAAGTTTCCAACATCGTATCCTCTTCACTTGACGAGACCTCTCAAATCTTTTTCCTTTGTGATCACTTTGCGGGAGAGAAGATGAACGATCAGATTTCCTGTTGGTTATTGGGGAAAGTGAGCAGGTATTTTTTTGTTTCCCAAGTTGATCCACAAAACGACTTGCCTATGAGGAGTCCCCAAAGATACGTGGTCCAGAAGGCAGAAAATTTTTTAACTTTGCTGGATAAAGTAGAGCAAAATTTATGCCTAGAGATACCAAATGCTGGCATGAAGTAGAAAATTCCTTCCTCTTTTGTGATAAGACAACGGAATAGTCTTGAAAAATAAGAATTTTATTTCCCTCAAATTCAAGCCCCTTGGATTTCTTGAATGCTTGAAATAGAGCATTTTTGTCAGAGTAATCAAGGAACTTAGCAATGACAACCCTAGGTCTGGATTGATGAGAATCTTTGAGTGGCCCAATCCTATGAAGTCTTTCGACTTTTATAGGGTGTGATTCCAGCAAGATCCCTAGTTTGTGAGGGATTATTTTTGTGACAATCTTGACCAAAGACTCCATGTTATGAGATTCCGATATTCCTATAAATCTTAAATTATTACGTCTCGAACGATTCTCCAAATCATCAACTTTAAGTAAAAGTTCTTGTGTATGTTTTTCCAGAGATTCAATTTTCCTTTGTGCTCTAAACGAGTCATCATAGATGGAAGAAACTGTGGATTCCAGTTCAGAAAATTTTTTGTCATGACTACCCAATTGCTGTGAGATTTTGCTTATCTCCAACTGAAGTTTTCCTATAGCTTTATCAATGGATTGCTCAATGACTGGATTCAATAGCCTTGCCACCTCGGAAGCAATTGAAGCATGTTCTTGTTCAGCGATTGAGTCCTGAGAAAACATTCTTTGAGACTGACACGAGATGGGCTCCTTAGGGACCAATTGCTTTGTGTTCTTCTTACACTGTTTCTCATAAGTTTTACCCATAAACTTTGATGACATCATGGGGAAATGACAGAAAGCTAGTGGATAGCAGGAAATCACAAAAGCACAAGGTGAATTTACCACTCTCTTGTAGTCTTTTTTTTTTTTTTTTCTTTTTTTTTAGTTTTCTACTTTTTATTTGAACATTTACTGGATTTTATACTTTTTGTAAACTTTTTTTTTTTCCCTTTTTTTTTAATTAAAAATTAATTTTAATTTAACTAAAATGTTCTCTTGAGGAGTGAAACTTCATCAAAAAAACAAAAAACAAAATGAAGAACTGTCACCACATGAAAGCACAAGTTCTCCACACCAAAAATGTTTAATAAGGACTTGAACACTGGAGGGGTAACTTGTTAACCCCAAGAAGCAAACCGAAATCCAGCTAGGCAGATGAAAGTAATAACTGCAGCCTTGAGCCAGTAATTACCAGGAACTGTCAGAAGATGGCGACGCTGCACTTGAAAACTGCAATACAGTCTTTTAAGTCCGTAATAACAGAAGCCCCAGACTCAGTAATAAACCACTTTGACAGCGGAGATAAAAGCTTATTCAGCCTACGGACTCATTATGAGGCGAGCCCTGAGGAAATATCCGCAGTTATGGAGCCGAGTTTATAACCCGTCATTTTCTTCACGACCATTACCTCAGGTCGCACCTCCCACAAAGAGGCCGGTCTACTGACACTCTGTATCCCAAGCAAGGACACCACAACTGTTCTCCGAAGGCTCCCTGTCACCTCCTACACAAGGAGAGGAAAACGACTGGTAGAAGCAGGCAAGTGAAGCAGATTTTTGTGCCGGTACGAGGAGCTCTGCTCCTATGCCTCCATACTCGTTAGGCGCCGAACCCGGAAGTCAAAATTTCCTTTTATGACCAAAGCAGAGGTGACAGCCCACCCTACATTAAAAACGTTTCATAGAATTAATAGTGAATATGAACTTTGTGTTTATCCCTCTATATTAACACCCATTCCAGAGAATTTATCAGCTCAGATCAATTTAAGTAATACCGGATTTCCCCAGAAGGGGGAGTGCCAACCTAAATTATTCAGACTTAATGACTTTATAGAAGATAAAAAGATTATACCATTAGAAAAATTCTTAGTTCTATTTGGAAACAATAACAAGAATAAAGGGTTATACAAATCCATAATGGAATATATCGGAACATTTGATATTAATTCTATAAGCAACAATCTATCTTGGTTTGAACGCATTTTTTTGAAAAATATTCATATAAAAAGACCAATTTCATTTTTCTATAGAAGTCTGATCTCAAATGGAGACGCAAAACCTCCATTTGCCCATAAGTGGGAAGAGGAATTAAACTTTAACCTCTCGACGGATGAATGGGAAAAGATTTGCATTAATACATACAAAACATTTACCTCTACAGCATCATATGAATCATCTTATAAACTTTTGGCAAGATGGTACTTAACCCCAGTCAAATTAAAAAGCATATATGGCACAGAAGATCTTTGTTGGAGATGTAAAGAGGAAAAGGGTACCTATGAACATATTTGGTATGGATGCAAAATTTTAAAACCTTATTGGCAGGCTATACAATCTATTATTGACAAAATATACCCAAATCTTTTAAGGTTACATCCTTCCGCAGTTTTACTCTTATATGATAATAATATTAAAAAGATTATCAACATACCAACTATCAAATATATTCTAGTTTCTGCTAAGTCATTAATTCCCCGTAAATGGAAATCTAAAGAGCCTCCCCTCTTAACAGAGTGGGTAAAACTAATTGAGGAGATAAGACATGCTGAAGAGGCTATAGCATATAAAAATAATGTTTTGCAAAAACACCTGAAAAATTGGAACTCCTGGATTTCTTATATGGAAAGAAATAAATGAATGTATAGCAATATCGTTATTTATTTCTTGGATAATATTAAAAACATCTTGTTCAACTATATGAGTAACTTACAATTTACATATCTGTCATGTAACACAACGGCTTATGTAATATCCTGTTAAATATTGTTGAAAAATATTTTCTTGTAGGTGTGGAAAACTTTTTCTTTCTTTTTGTCTTTTTCTTTGTATCCCCCCCCCCTTCTTCATCTTCTGTACCCCTGATACTTTTTGATATTGAAAACTTAATAAAAAGAGATTTAACAAGAATGCAATCCCATAGATTTATAATGCATTTTGGCAGAGTGCTTTTGCAAGTGTTTCTGTTGCTTTTCCTTGATGCAAAACTTGTTGAAGGTGTAGTGTTGGAAGCTAATTCTAATGCCATATTGAATTTGCAGCCCTGATAACTTTCCCAAATGTTACAGCTAATGTTAATAAGAATGCAATCCCCTTGACTCATAATGCATTTTGGCAGAGTGCTTTTGCAAGTGTTCCTGTTTTTTGTTATTGATGAAAAACTTGTTGAAGGTGCAGTGTTGGAAGCTAATTCTAATGCCATATTGGATTTGCAGCCCTGTCCACTTTTCCCAAAAGTTACAGCTAATGTTATCCAGAATGCATTCCATTAGACTTGCTATGCATTTTGGCAGAGTGCTTTTGCAATTGTTCCTGTTGCTTTTCCTTGATGCAATACTTGTTGAAGGTGTAGTGTTGGAAGCTAATTCTAATGCCATATTGAATTTGCAGCCCTGATAACTTCCCCACATGTTACAGCTAATGTTAACAAGAATGCAATCCCATAGACTTTTAATGCATTTTAGCAGCATACTTTTGCAAGTGTTCCTGTTGTTTTTTATTGATGAAAAACTTGTTGAAGGTGTAGCGTTGGAAGCTAATTCTAATGCCATATTGGATTTGCAGCCCTGACAACTTTCCCAAAAGTGGCAGCTAATGTTATCCAGAGTGCATTCCCATAGACTTGCTATGCATTTTGGCAGAGTGCTTTTGCAAGTGTTTCTGTTGCTTTTCCTTGATACAAAACTTGTTGAAGGTGTAGTGTTGGAAGCTAATTCTAATGCCATATTGAATTTGCAGCCCTGATAACTTCCCCACATGTTACAGCTAATGTTAACAAGAATGCAATCCCATAGACTTATAATGCATTTTGGCAGAGTGCTTTTGCAAGTGTTTCTGTTGCTTTTCCTTGATGCAAAACTTGTTGAAGGTGTAGTGTTGGAAGCTAATTCTAATTCCATATTGGATTTGCAGCCCTGTCCACTTTTCCCAAAAGTTACAGCTAATATTATCCAGATTGCATTCCCATAGACTTGTTATGCATTGTGGCAGATTGCTTTTGCAAGTGTTCCTGTTACTTTTCCTTGATGCAAAACTTGTTGAAGGTGTAGTGTTGGAAGCTAATTCTAATGGCATATTGGATTTGCAGCCCTGATAACTTTCCCAAATGTTACAGCTAATGTTAACAAGAATGCAATCCCCTTGACTCATAATGCATTTTGGCAGAGTGCTTTTGCAAGTGTTCCTGTTTTTTGTTATTGATGAAAAACTTGTTGAATGTGCAGTGTTGGAAGCTAATTCTAATGCCATATTGGATTTGCAGCCCTGTCCACTTTTCCCAAAAGTTACAGCTAATGTTATCCAGAATGCATTCCCATAGACTTGTTATGAATGTTGGCAGAGTGCTTTTGCAAGTGTTCCTGTTGCTTTTCCTTGATGCAAAACTTGTTGAAGGTGCAGTGTTGGAAGCTAATTCTAATGCCATATTGGATTTGCAGCCCTGACAACTTTCCCAGAAGTTACAGCTAATGTTATCCAGAATGCATTCCATTAGACTTGCTATGCATTTTGGCAGAGTGCTTTTGCAAGTGTTTATGTTGCTTTTCCTTGATGCAAAACTTGTTGAAGGTGGTTGGAAGCTTATTCTAATGGCATATTGAATTTGCAGCCCTGATAACTTTCCCAAATGTTACAGCTAATGTTAACAAGAGTGCAATCCCTTAGACTTATAATGTATTTTAGCAGCTTGCTTTCGCAAGTGTTCCTGTTGTTTGTTATTGATGAAAAACTTGTTGAAGGTGTAGCGTTGTAAGCGAAATTCTAATGCCATATTGGATTTGCAGCCCTGACAACTTTCTCAAAAGTTACAGCTAATTTTATCCAGAATGCATTCCCATAAACTTATAATGCATTTTGGCAGAGTGCTTTTGCAATTGTTCCTGTTGCTTTTCCTTGATGCAATACTTGTTGAAGGTGTAGTGTTGGAAGCTAATTCTAATGCCATATTGAGTTTGCAGCCCTGATAACTTCCCCACATGTTACAGCTAATGTTAACAAGAATGCAATCCCATAGACTTATAATGCATTTTAGCAGCGTACTTTTGCAAGTGTTCCTGTTGTTTTTTATTGATGAAAAACTTGTTGAAGGTGTAGCGTTGGAAGCTAATTCTAATGCCATATTGGATTTGCAGCCCTGACAACTTTCCCAAAAGTGGCAGCTAATGTTATCCAGAGTGCATTCCCATAGACTTGCTATGCATTTTGGCAGAGTGCTTTTGCAAGTGTTTCTGTTGCTTTTCCTTGATGCAAAACTTGTTGAAGGTGTAGTGTTGGAAGCTAATTCTAATGCCATATTGAATTTGTAGCCCTGATAACTTCCCCACATGTTACAGCTAATGTTAACAAGAATGCAATCCCATAGACTTATAATGCATTTTGGCAGAGTGCTTTTGCAAGTGTTTCTGTTGCTTTTCCTTGATGCAAAACTTGTTGAAGGTGTAGTGTTGGAAGCTAATTCTAATGGCATATTGGATTTGCAGCCCTGATAACTTTCCCAAATGTTACAGCTAATGTTAACAAGAATGCAATCCCCTTGACTCATAATGCATTTTGGCAGAGTGCTTTTGCAAGTGTTCCTGTTTTTTTTTATTGATGAAAAACTTGTTGAAGGTGTAGTGTTGGAAGCTAATTCTAATGGCATATTGGATTTGCAGCCCTGACCACTTTCCCAAATGTTACAGCTAATGTTAACAAGCATGCAATCCCATAGACTTATAATTCATTTTGGCAGAGTGCTTTTGCAAGTGTTTCTGTTGCTTTTCCTTGATGCAAAACTTGTTGAAGGTGTAGTGTTGGAAGCTAATTCTAATTCCATATTGGATTTGCAGCCCTGACCACTTTACAAAAATTTACAGCTAATGTTAACAAGCATGCAATCCCATAGACTATAATGCATTTTGGGAGAGTGCTTTTGCAAGTGTTTCTGTTGCTTTTCCTTGATGCAAAACTTGTTGAAGGTGTAGTGTTGGAAGCTAATTCTAATGGCATATTGAATTTGCAGCCCTGATAACTTTCCCAAATGTTACAGCTAATGTTAACAAGCATGCAATCCCATAGACTTATAATGCATTTTGGCAGAGTGCTTATGCAAGTGTCCCTGTTGTTTGTTATTGATGAAAAACTTGTTGAAGGTGTAATGTTGGAAGCTAATTCTAATGCCATATTGGATTTTCAGCCCTGACCACTTTCCCAAAAGTTACAGCTAATGTTAACACGCCTGCAATCCCATAGACTTATAATGCATTTTGGCAGAGTGCTTTTGCAAGTGTTTCTGTTGCTTTTCCTTGATGCAAAACTTGTTGAAGGTGTAGTGTTGGAAGCTAATTCTAATGGCATATTGAATTTGCAGCCCTGATAACTTTCCAAAATGTTACAGCTAATGTTAACAAGCATGCAATCCCATAGACATAATGCATTTTGGCAGAGTGCTTTTGCAAGTGTTTCTGTTGCTTTTCCTTGATGCAAAACTTGTTGAAGGTGTAGTGTTGGAAGCTAATTCTAATGCCATATGGGATTTGCAGCCCTCTCCACTTTTCCCAAAAGTTACAGCTAATATTATCCAGAATGCATTCCCATAGACTTGTTATGCATTTTGGCAGAGTGCTTTTGCAAGTGTTCCTGTTACTTTTCCTTGATGCAAAACTTGTTGAAGGTGTAGTGTTGGAAGCTAATTCTAATGGCATATTGGATTTGCAGCCCTGATAACTTTCCCAAATGTTACAGCTAATGTTAACAAGCATGCAATCCCATAGACTTATAATGCATTTTGGCAGAGTGCTTTTGCAAGTGTTCCTGTTTTTTTTATTGATGAAAAACTTGTTGAAGGTGTAGTGTTGGAAGCTAATTCTAATGGCATATTGGATTTGCAGCCCTGACCACTTTCCCAAATGTTACAGCTAATGTTAACAAGCATGCAATCCCATAGACTTATAATTCATTTTGGCAGAGTGCTTTTGCAAGTGTTTCTGTTGCTTTTCCTTGATGCAAAACTTGTTGAAGGTGTAGTGTTGGAAGCTAATTCTAATTCCATATTGGATTTGCAGCCCTGACCACTTTACAAAAATTTACAGCTAATGTTAACAAGCATGCAATCCCATAGACTATAATGCATTTTGGGAGAGTGCTTTTGCAAGTGTTTTGGTTGCTTTTCCTTGATGCAAAACTTGTTGAAGGTGTAGTGTTGGAAGCTAATTCTAATGGCATATTGAATTTGCAGCCCTGATAACTTTCCCAAATGTTACAGCTAATGTTAACAAGCATGCAATCCCATAGACTTATAATGCATTTTGGCAGAGTGCTTATGCAAGTGTTCCTGTTGTTTGTTATTGATGAAAAACTTGTTGAAGGTGTAATGTTGAAAGCTAATTCTAATGCCATATTGGATTTGCAGCCCTGACCACTTTCCCAAAAGTTACAGCTAATGTTAACACGCCTGCAATCCCATAGACTTATAATGCATTTTGGCAGAGTGCTTTTGCAAGTGTTTCTGTTGCTTTTCCTTGATGCAAAACTTGTTGAAGGTGTAGTGTTGGAAGCTAATTCTAATGGCATATTGAATTTGCAGCCCTGATAACTTTCCAAAATTTTACAGCTAATGTTAACAAGCATGCAATCCCATAGACATAATGCATTTTGGCAGAGTGCTTTTGCAAGTGTTTCTGTTGCTTTTCCTTGATGCAAAACTTGTTGAAGGTGTAGTGTTGGAAGCTAATTCTAATGCCATATGGGATTTGCAGCCCTCTCCACTTTTCCCAAAAGTTACAGCTAATATTATCCAGAATGCATTCCCATAGACTTGTTAAGCATTTTGGCAGAGTGCTTTTGCAAGTGTTCCTGTTACTTTTCCTTGATGCAAAACTTGTTGAAGGTGTAGTGTTGGAAGCTAATTCTAATGGCATATTGGATTTGCAGCCCTGATAACTTTCCCAAATGTTACAGCTAATGTTAACAAGCATGCAATCCCATAGACTTATAATGCATTTTGGCAGAGTGCGTTTGCAAGTGTTTCTGTTGCTTTTCCTTGATGCAAAACTTGTTGAAGGTGTAGTGTTGGAAGCTAATTCTAATGCCATATTGGATTTGCAGCCCTGATAACTTTCCCAAATGTTACAGCTAATGTTAACAAGCATGCAATCCCATAGACATAATGCATTTTGGCAGAGTGCTTTTGCAAGTGTTTCTGTTGCTTTTCCTTGATGCAAAACTTGTTGAAGGTGTAGTGTTGGAAGCTAATTCTAATGCCATATTGGATTTGCAGCCCTGTCCACTTTCCCAAAAGTTACAGCTAATGTTATCCAGAATGCATTCCCATAGACTTGTTATGCATTTTGGCAGAGTGCTTTTGCAAGTGTTCCTGTTGCTTTTCCTTGATGCAAAACTTGTTGAAGGTGTAGTGTTGGAAGCTAATTCTAATGGCATATTGGATTTGCAGCCCTGATAACTTTCCCAAACGTTACAGCTAATGTTAACAAGCATGCAATCCCATAGACTTATAATGCATTTTGGCAGAGTGCTTTTGCAAGTGTTTCTGTTGCTTTTCCTTGATGCAAAACTTGTTGAAGGTGTAGTGTTGGAAGCTAATTCTAATGCCATATTGGATTTGCAGCCCTGATAACTTTCCCAAATGTTACAGCTAATGTTAACAAGCATGCAATCCTATAGACTTATAATGCATTTTGGCAGAGTGCTTTTGCAAGTGTTCCTGTTGCTTTTCCTTGATGAAAAACTTGTTGAAGTTGTAGTGTTGGAAGCTAATTCTAATGCCATATTGGATTTGCAGCCCTGACCACTTTCCCAAATGTTACAGCTAATGTTAACAAGCATGCAATCCCATAGACTTATAATGCATTTTGGCAGAGTGCTTTTGCAAGTGTTCCTGTTGCTTTTCCTTGATGCAAAACTTGTTGAAGGTGTAGTGTTGGAAGCTAATTCTAATGGCATATTGGATTTGCAGCCCTGATAACTTTCCCAAATGTTACAGCTAATGTTAACAAGCATGCAATCCTATAGACTTATAATGCATTTTGGCAGAGTGCTTTTGCAAGTGTTCCTGTTGCTTTTCCTTGATGCAAAACTTGTTGAAGGTGTAGTGTTGGAAGCTAATTCTAATGCCATATTGGATTTGCAGCCCTGACCACTTTCCCAAAAGTTACAGCTAATGTTATCCAGAATGCATTCCCATAGACTTGCTATGCATTTTGGCAGAGTGCTTTTGCAAGTGTTTCTGTTGCTTTTCCTTGATGCAAAACTTGTTGAAGGTGTAGTGTTGGAAGCTAATTCTAATGCCATATTGGATTTGCAGCCCTGATAACTTTCCCAAAGTTACAGCTAATGTTATCCAGAATGCATTCCCATAGACTTGCTATGCATTTTGGCAGAGTGCTTTTGCAAGTGTTTCTGTTGCTTTTCCTTGATGCAAAACTTGTTGAAGGTGTAGTGTTGGAAGCTAATTCTAATGGCATATTGATTTGCAGCCCTGATAACTTTCCCAAATGTTACAGCTAATGTTAACAAGCATGCAATCCCATAGACTTATAATGCATTTTGGCAGAGTGCTTTTGCAAGTGTTTCTGTTGCTTTTCCTTGATGCAAAACTTGTTGAAGGTGTAGTGTTGGAAGCTAATTCTAATGCCATATTGGATTTGCAGCCCTGACCACTTTCCCAAAAGTTACAGCTAATGTTAACAAGCATGCAATCCCATAGACTTATATTGCATTTTGGCAGAGTGCTTTTGCAAGTGTTTCTGTTGCTTTTCCTTGATGCAAAACTTGTTGAAGGTGTAGTGTTGGAAGCTAATTCTAATGCCATATTGGATTTGCAGCCCTGATAACTTTCCCAAATGTTACAGCTAATGTTAACAAGCATGCAATCCCATAGACTTATAATGCATTTTGGCAGAGTGCTTTTGCAAGTGTTTCTGTTGCTTTTCCTTGATGCAAAACTTGTTGAAGGTGTAGTGTTGGAAGCTAATTCTAATGCCATATTGGATTTGCAGCCCTGACCACTTTCCCAAAAGTTACAGCTAATGTTAGCAAGCATGCAATCCCATAGACTTGCTATGCATTTTGGCAGAGTGCTTTTGCAAGTGTTTCTGTTGCTTTTCCTTGATGCAAAACTTGTTGAAGGTGTAGTGTTGGAAGCTAATTCTAATGCCATATTGGATTTGCAGCCCTGACCACTTTCCCAAATGTTACAGCTAATGTTAACAAGCATGCAATCCCATAGACTTGCTATGCATTTTGGCAGAGTGCTTTTGCAAGTGTTTCTGTTGCTTTTCCTTGATGCAAAACTTGTTGAAGGTGTAGTGTTGGAAGCTAATTCTAATGCCATATTGGATTTGCAGCCCTGATAACTTTCCCAAATGTTACAGCTAATGTTAACAAGCATGCAATCCCATAGACTTATATGCATTTTGGCAGAGTGCTTTTGCAAGTGTTTCTGTTGCTTTTCCTTGATGCAAAACTTGTTGAAGGTGTAGTGTTGGAAGCTAATTCTAATGCCATATTGGATTTGCAGCCCTGACCACTTTCCCAAAAGTTACAGCTAATGTTAACAAGCATGCAATCCCATAGACTTATAATGCATTTTGGCAGAGTGCTTTTGCAAGTGTTTCTGTTGCTTTTCCTTGATGCAAAACTTGTTGAAGGTGTAGTGTTGGAAGCTAATTCTAATGCCATATTGGATTTGCAGCCCTGATAACTTTCCCAAAAGTTACAGCTAATGTTAACAAGCATGCAATCCCATAGACTTATAATGCATTTTGGCAGAGTGCTTTTGCAAGTGTTTCTGTTGCTTTTCCTTGATGCAAAACTTGTTGAAGGTGTAGTGTTGGAAGCTAATTCTAATGCCATATTGGATTTGCAGCCCTGATAACTTTCCCAAATGTTACAGCTAATGTTAACAAGCATGCAATCCCATAGACTTATATGCATTTTGGCAGAGTGCTTTTGCAAGTGTTTCTGTTGCTTTTCCTTGATGCAAAACTTGTTGAAGGTGTAGTGTTGGAAGCTAATTCTAATGCCATATTGGATTTGCAGCCCTGACAACTTTCCCAAAAGTTACAGCTAATGTTATCCAGAATGCAATCCCATAGACTTGCTATGCATTTTGGCAGAGTGCTTTTGCAAGTGTTTCTGTTGCTTTTCCTTGATGCAAAACTTGTTGAAGGTGTAGTGTTGGAAGCTAATTCTAATGCCATATTGGATTTGCAGCCCTGATAACTTTCCCAAATGTTACAGCTAATGTTAACAAGCATGCAATCCCATAGACTTATAATGCATTTTGGCAGAGTGCTTTTGCAAGTGTTTCTGTTGCTTTTCCTTGATGCAAAACTTGTTGAAGGTGTAGTGTTGGAAGCTAATTCTAATGCCATATTGGATTTGCAGCCCTGATAACTTTCCCAAAAGTTACAGCTAATGTTAACAAGCATGCAATCCCATAGACTTATATTGCATTTTGGCAGAGTGCTTTTGCAAGTGTTCCTGTTGTTTGTTATTGATGCAAAACTTGTTGAAGGTGTAGTGTTGGAAGCTAATTCTAATGCCATATTGGATTTGCAGCCCTGACCACTTTCCCAAATGTTACAGCTAATGTTAACAAGCATGCAATCCCATAGACTTATATGCATTTTGGCAGAGTGCTTTTGCAAGTGTTTCTGTTGCTTTTCCTTGATGCAAAACTTGTTGAAGGTGTAGTGTTGGAAGCTAATTCTAATGCCATATTGGATTTGCAGCCCTGACCACTTTCCCAAAAGTTACAGCTAATGTTAACAAGCATGCAATCCCATAGACTTGCTATGCATTTTGGCAGAGTGCTTTTGCAAGTGTTTCTGTTGCTTTTCCTTGATGCAAAACTTGTTGAAGGTGTAGTGTTGGAAGCTAATTCTAATGCCATATTGGATTTGCAGCCCTGATAACTTTCCCAAATGTTACAGCTAATGTTAACAAGCATGCAATCCCATAGACTTATAATGCATTTTGGCAGAGTGCTTTTGCAAGTGTTTCTGTTGCTTTTCCTTGATGCAAAACTTGTTGAAGGTGTAGTGTTGGAAGCTAATTCTAATGCCATATTGGATTTGCAGCCCTGATAACTTTCCCAAAAGTTACAGCTAATGTTAACAAGCATGCAATCCCATAGACTTATATTGCATTTTGGCAGAGTGCTTTTGCAAGTGTTTCTGTTGCTTTTCCTTGATGCAAAACTTGTTGAAGGTGTAGTGTTGGAAGCTAATTCTAATGCCATATTGGATTTGCAGCCCTGACCACTTTCCCAAAAGTTACAGCTAATGTTATCCAGAATGCATTCCCATAGACTTGCTATGCATTTTGGCAGAGTGCTTTTGCAAGTGTTTCTGTTGCTTTTCCTTGATGCAAAACTTGTTGAAGGTGTAGTGTTGGAAGCTAATTCTAATGCCATATTGGATTTGCAGCCCTGACCACTTTCCCAAAAGTTACAGCTAATGTTAACAAGCATGCAATCCCATAGACTTGCTATGCATTTTGGCAGAGTGCTTTTGCAAGTGTTTCTGTTGCTTTTCCTTGATGCAAAACTTGTTGAAGGTGTAGTGTTGGAAGCTAATTCTAATGCCATATTGGATTTGCAGCCCTGATAACTTTCCCAAATGTTACAGCTAATGTTAACAAGCATGCAATCCCATAGACTTATATGCATTTTGGCAGAGTGCTTTTGCAAGTGTTTCTGTTGCTTTTCCTTGATGCAAAACTTGTTGAAGGTGTAGTGTTGGAAGCTAATTCTAATGCCATATTGGATTTGCAGCCCTGATAACTTTCCCAAATGTTACAGCTAATGTTAACAAGCATGCAATCCCATAGACTTATAATGCATTTTGGCAGAGTGCTTTTGCAAGTGTTTCTGTTGCTTTTCCTTGATGCAAAACTTGTTGAAGGTGTAGTGTTGGAAGCTAATTCTAATGCCATATTGGATTTGCAGCCCTGATAACTTTCCCAAATGTTACAGCTAATGTTAACAAGCATGCAATCCCATAGACTTATATGCATTTTGGCAGAGTGCTTTTGCAAGTGTTTCTGTTGCTTTTCCTTGATGCAAAACTTGTTGAAGGTGTAGTGTTGGAAGCTAATTCTAATGCCATATTGGATTTGCAGCCCTGATAACTTTCCCAAATGTTACAGCTAATGTTAACAAGCATGCAATCCCATTGACTTATAATGCATTTTGGCAGAGTGCTTTTGCAAGTGTTTCTGTTGCTTTTCCTTGATGCAAAACTTGTTGAAGGTGTAGTGTTGGAAGCTAATTCTAATGCCATATTGGATTTGCAGCCCTGATAACTTTCCCAAATGTTACAGCTAATGTTAACAAGCATGCAATCCCATAGACTTATAATGCATTTTGGCAGAGTGCTTTTGCAAGTGTTTCTGTTGCTTTTCCTTGATGCAAAACTTGTTGAAGGTGTAGTGTTGGAAGCTAATTCTAATGCCATATTGGATTTGCAGCCCTGATAACTTTCCCAAATGTTACAGCTAATGTTAACAAGCATGCAATCCCATAGACTTATAATGCATTTTGGCAGAGTGCTTTTGCAAGTGTTTCTGTTGCTTTTCCTTGATGCAAAACTTGTTGAAGGTGTAGTGTTGGAAGCTAATTCTAATGCCATATTGGATTTGCAGCCCTGATAACTTTCCCAAATGTTACAGCTAATGTTAACAAGCATGCAATCCCATAGACTTGCTATGCATTTTGGCAGAGTGCTTTTGCAAGTGTTTCTGTTGCTTTTCCTTGATGCAAAACTTGTTGAAGGTGTAGTGTTGGAAGCTAATTCTAATGCCATATTGGATTTGCAGCCCTGACCACTTTCCCAAAAGTTACAGCTAATGTTAACAAGCATGCTTATAATGCATTTTGGCAGAGTGCTTTTGCAAGTGTTTCTGTTGCTTTTCCTTGATGCAAAACTTGTTGAAGGTGTAGTGTTGGAAGCTAATTCTAATGCCATATTGGATTTGCAGCCCTGATAACTTTCCCAAATGTTACAGCTAATGTTAACAAGCATGCAATCCCATAGACTTATAATGCATTTTGGCAGAGTGCTTTTGCAAGTGTTTCTGTTGCTTTTCCTTGATGCAAAACTTGTTGAAGGTGTAGTGTTGGAAGCTAATTCTAATGCCATATTGGATTTGCAGCCCTGACCACTTTCCCAAAAGTTACAGCTAATGTTATCTAGATGCATTCCCATAGACTTGCTATGCATTTTGGCAGAGTGCTTTTGCAAGTGTTTCTGTTGCTTTTCCTTGATGCAAAACTTGTTGAAGGTGTAGTGTTGGAAGCTAATTCTAATGCCATATTGGATTTGCAGCCCTGATAACTTTCCCAAATGTTACAGCTAATGTTAACAAGCATGCAATCCCATAGACTTATATGCATTTTGGCAGAGTGCTTTTGCAAGTGTTTCTGTTGCTTTTCCTTGATGCAAAACTTGTTGAAGGTGTAGTGTTGGAAGCTAATTCTAATGCCATATTGGATTTGCAGCCCTGATAACTTTCCCAAATGTTACAGCTAATGTTAACAAGCATGCAATCCCATAGACTTATAATGCATTTTGGCAGAGTGCTTTTGCAAGTGTTTCTGTTGCTTTTCCTTGATGCAAAACTTGTTGAAGGTGTAGTGTTGGAAGCTAATTCTAATGCCATATTGGATTTGCAGCCCTGATCACTTTCCCAAAAGTTACAGCTAATGTTAACAAGCATGCAATCCCATAGACTTATATGCATTTTGGCAGAGTGCTTTTGCAAGTGTTTCTGTTGCTTTTCCTTGATGCAAAACTTGTTGAAGGTGTAGTGTTGGAAGCTAATTCTAATGCCATATTGGATTTGCAGCCCTGATAACTTTCCCAAATGTTACAGCTAATGTTAACAAGCATGCAATCCCATAGACTTATAATGCATTTTGGCAGAGTGCTTTTGCAAGTGTTTCTGTTGCTTTTCCTTGATGCAAAACTTGTTGAAGGTGTAGTGTTGGAAGCTAATTCTAATGCCATATTGGATTTGCAGCCCTGACCACTTTCCCAAAAGTTACAGCTAATGTTAACAAGCATGCAATCCCATAGACTTGCTATGCATTTTGGCAGAGTGCTTTTGCAAGTGTTTCTGTTGCTTTTCCTTGATGCAAAACTTGTTGAAGGTGTAGTGTTGGAAGCTAATTCTAATGCCATATTGGATTTGCAGCCCTGATAACTTTCCCAAATGTTACAGCTAATGTTAACAAGCATGCAATCCCATAGACTTATATGCATTTTGGCAGAGTGCTTTTGCAAGTGTTTCTGTTGCTTTTCCTTGATGCAAAACTTGTTGAAGGTGTAGTGTTGGAAGCTAATTCTAATGCCATATTGGATTTGCAGCCCTGATAACTTTCCCAAAAGTTACAGCTAATGTTAACAAGCATGCAATCCCATAGACTTGCTATGCATTTTGGCAGAGTGCTTTTGCAAGTGTTTCTGTTGCTTTTCCTTGATGCAAAACTTGTTGAAGGTGTAGTGTTGGAAGCTAATTCTAATGCCATATTGGATTTGCAGCCCTGATAACTTTCCAAAAAGTTACAGCTAATGTTAACAAGCATGCAATCCCATAGACTTATATGCATTTTGGCAGAGTGCTTTTGCAAGTGTTTCTGTTGCTTTTCCTTGATGCAAAACTTGTTGAAGGTGTAGTGTTGGAAGCTAATTCTAATGCCATATTGGATTTGCAGCCCTGATAACTTTCCCAAATGTTACAGCTAATGTTAACAAGCATGCAATCCCATAGACTTGCTATGCATTTTGGCAGAGTGCTTTTGCAAGTGTTTCTGTTGCTTTTCCTTGATGCAAAACTTGTTGAAGGTGTAGTGTTGGAAGCTAATTCTAATGCCATATTGGATTTGCAGCCCTGACCACTTTCCCAAAAGTTACAGCTAATGTTAACAAGCATGCAATCCCATAGACTTGCTATGCATTTTGGCAGAGTGCTTTTGCAAGTGTTTCTGTTGCTTTTCCTTGATGCAAAACTTGTTGAAGGTGTAGTGTTGGAAGCTAATTCTAATGCCATATTGGATTTGCAGCCCTGATAACTTTCCCAAATGTTACAGCTAATGTTAACAAGCATGCAATCCCATAGACTTATATGCATTTTGGCAGAGTGCTTTTGCAAGTGTTTCTGTTGCTTTTCCTTGATGCAAAACTTGTTGAAGGTGTAGTGTTGGAAGCTAATTCTAATGCCATATTGGATTTGCAGCCCTGATAACTTTCCCAAATGTTACAGCTAATGTTAACAAGCATGCAATCCCATAGACTTATAATGCATTTTGGCAGAGTGCTTTTGCAAGTGTTTCTGTTGCTTTTCCTTGATGCAAAACTTGTTGAAGGTGTAGTGTTGGAAGCTAATTCTAATGCCATATTGGATTTGCAGCCCTGATAACTTTCCCAAATGTTACAGCTAATGTTAACAAGCATGCAATCCCATAGACTTATAATGCATTTTGGCAGAGTGCTTTTGCAAGTGTTTCTGTTGCTTTTCCTTGATGCAAAACTTGTTGAAGGTGTAGTGTTGGAAGCTAATTCTAATGCCATATTGGATTTGCAGCCCTGACCACTTTCCCAAAAGTTACAGCTAATGTTAGCAAGCATGCAATCCCATAGACTTGCTATGCATTTTGGCAGAGTGCTTTTGCAAGTGTTTCTGTTGCTTTTCCTTGATGCAAAACTTGTTGAAGGTGTAGTGTTGGAAGCTAATTCTAATGCCATATTGGATTTGCAGCCCTGATAACTTTCCCAAATGTTACAGCTAATGTTAACAAGCATGCAATCCCATAGACTTATATGCATTTTGGCAGAGTGCTTTTGCAAGTGTTTCTGTTGCTTTTCCTTGATGCAAAACTTGTTGAAGGTGTAGTGTTGGAAGCTAATTCTAATGCCATATTGGATTTGCAGCCCTGATAACTTTCCCAAATGTTACAGCTAATGTTAACAAGCATGCAATCCCATAGACTTATAATGCATTTTGGCAGAGTGCTTTTGCAAGTGTTTCTGTTGCTTTTCCTTGATGCAAAACTTGTTGAAGGTGTAGTGTTGGAAGCTAATTCTAATGCCATATTGGATTTGCAGCCCTGATAACTTTCCCAAATGTTACAGCTAATGTTAACAAGCATGCAATCCCATAGACTTGCTATGCATTTTGGCAGAGTGCTTTTGCAAGTGTTTCTGTTGCTTTTCCTTGATGCAAAACTTGTTGAAGGTGTAGTGTTGGAAGCTAATTCTAATGCCATATTGGATTTGCAGCCCTGATAACTTTCCCAAAAGTTACAGCTAATGTTAACAAGCATGCAATCCCATAGACTTATATGCATTTTGGCAGAGTGCTTTTGCAAGTGTTTCTGTTGCTTTTCCTTGATGCAAAACTTGTTGAAGGTGTAGTGTTGGAAGCTAATTCTAATGCCATATTGGATTTGCAGCCCTGATAACTTTCCCAAATGTTACAGCTAATGTTAACAAGCATGCAATCCCATAGACTTATAATGCATTTTGGCAGAGTGCTTTTGCAAGTGTTTCTGTTGCTTTTCCTTGATGCAAAACTTGTTGAAGGTGTAGTGTTGGAAGCTAATTCTAATGCCATATTGGATTTGCAGCCCTGATAACTTTCCCAAATGTTACAGCTAATGTTAACAAGCATGCAATCCCATAGACTTATAATGCATTTTGGCAGAGTGCTTTTGCAAGTGTTTCTGTTGCTTTTCCTTGATGCAAAACTTGTTGAAGGTGTAGTGTTGGAAGCTAATTCTAATGCCATATTGGATTTGCAGCCCTGACACTTTCCCAAATGTTACAGCTAATGTTAACAAGCATGCAATCCCATAGACTTGCTATGCATTTTGGCAGAGTGCTTTTGCAAGTGTTTCTGTTGCTTTTCCTTGATGCAAAACTTGTTGAAGGTGTAGTGTTGGAAGCTAATTCTAATGCCATATTGGATTTGCAGCCCTGATAACTTTCCCAAAAGTTACAGCTAATGTTAACAAGCATGCAATCCCATAGACTTATAATGCATTTTGGCAGAGTGCTTTTGCAAGTGTTTCTGTTGCTTTTCCTTGATGCAAAACTTGTTGAAGGTGTAGTGTTGGAAGCTAATTCTAATGCCATATTGGATTTGCAGCCCTGATAACTTTCCCAAAAGTTACAGCTAATGTTAACAAGCATGCAATCCCATAGACTTGCTATGCATTTTGGCAGAGTGCTTTTGCAAGTGTTTCTGTTGCTTTTCCTTGATGCAAAACTTGTTGAAGGTGTAGTGTTGGAAGCTAATTCTAATGCCATATTGGATTTGCAGCCCTGACCACTTTCCCAAAAGTTACAGCTAATGTTAACAAGCATGCAATCCCATAGACTTATAATGCATTTTGGCAGAGTGCTTTTGCAAGTGTTTCTGTTGCTTTTCCTTGATGCAAAACTTGTTGAAGGTGTAGTGTTGGAAGCTAATTCTAATGCCATATTGGATTTGCAGCCCTGATAACTTTCCCAAATGTTACAGCTAATGTTAACAAGCATGCAATCCCATAGACTTATAATGCATTTTGGCAGAGTGCTTTTGCAAGTGTTTCTGTTGCTTTTCCTTGATGCAAAACTTGTTGAAGGTGTAGTGTTGGAAGCTAATTCTAATGCCATATTGGATTTGCAGCCCTGACCACTTTCCCAAAAGTTACAGCTAATGTTAACCAGAATGCAATCCCATAGACTTGCTATGCATTTTGGCAGAGTGCTTTTGCAAGTGTTTCTGTTGCTTTTCCTTGATGCAAAACTTGTTGAAGGTGTAGTGTTGGAAGCTAATTCTAATGCCATATTGGATTTGCAGCCCTGATAACTTTCCCAAATGTTACAGCTAATGTTAACAAGCATGCAATCCCATAGACTTATAATGCATTTTGGCAGAGTGCTTTTGCAAGTGTTTCTGTTGCTTTTCCTTGATGCAAAACTTGTTGAAGGTGTAGTGTTGGAAGCTAATTCTAATGCCATATTGGATTTGCAGCCCTGATAACTTTCCCAAATGTTACAGCTAATGTTAACAAGCATGCAATCCCATAGACTTATATGCATTTTGGCAGAGTGCTTTTGCAAGTGTTTCTGTTGCTTTTCCTTGATGCAAAACTTGTTGAAGGTGTAGTGTTGGAAGCTAATTCTAATGCCATATTGGATTTGCAGCCCTGACCACTTTCCCAAAAGTTACAGCTAATGTTAACAAGCATGCAATCCCATAGACTTGCTATGCATTTTGGCAGAGTGCTTTTGCAAGTGTTTCTGTTGCTTTTCCTTGATGCAAAACTTGTTGAAGGTGTAGTGTTGGAAGCTAATTCTAATGCCATATTGGATTTGCAGCCCTGATAACTTTCCCAAATGTTACAGCTAATGTTAACAAGCATGCAATCCCATAGACTTATATGCATTTTGGCAGAGTGCTTTTGCAAGTGTTTCTGTTGCTTTTCCTTGATGCAAAACTTGTTGAAGGTGTAGTGTTGGAAGCTAATTCTAATGCCATATTGGATTTGCAGCCCTGATAACTTTCCCAAATGTTACAGCTAATGTTAACAAGCATGCAATCCCATAGACTTGCTATGCATTTTGGCAGAGTGCTTTTGCAAGTGTTTCTGTTGCTTTTCCTTGATGCAAAACTTGTTGAAGGTGTAGTGTTGGAAGCTAATTCTAATGCCATATTGGATTTGCAGCCCTGATAACTTTCCCAAATGTTACAGCTAATGTTAACAAGCATGCAATCCCATAGACTTATATGCATTTTGGCAGAGTGCTTTTGCAAGTGTTTCTGTTGCTTTTCCTTGATGCAAAACTTGTTGAAGGTGTAGTGTTGGAAGCTAATTCTAATGCCATATTGGATTTGCAGCCCTGATAACTTTCCCAAATGTTACAGCTAATGTTAACAAGCATGCAATCCCATAGACTTATAATGCATTTTGGCAGAGTGCTTTTGCAAGTGTTTCTGTTGCTTTTCCTTGATGCAAAACTTGTTGAAGGTGTAGTGTTGGAAGCTAATTCTAATGCCATATTGGATTTGCAGCCCTGATAACTTTCCCAAATGTTACAGCTAATGTTAACAAGCATGCAATCCCATAGACTTATAATGCATTTTGGCAGAGTGCTTTTGCAAGTGTTTCTGTTGCTTTTCCTTGATGCAAAACTTGTTGAAGGTGTAGTGTTGGAAGCTAATTCTAATGCCATATTGGATTTGCAGCCCTGATAACTTTCCCAAATGTTACAGCTAATGTTAACAAGCATGCAATCCCATAGACTTATAATGCATTTTGGCAGAGTGCTTTTGCAAGTGTTTCTGTTGCTTTTCCTTGATGCAAAACTTGTTGAAGGTGTAGTGTTGGAAGCTAATTCTAATGCCATATTGGATTTGCAGCCCTGATAACTTTCCCAAATGTTACAGCTAATGTTAACAAGCATGCAATCCCATAGACTTGCTAATGCATTTTGGCAGAGTGCTTTTGCAAGTGTTTCTGTTGCTTTTCCTTGATGCAAAACTTGTTGAAGGTGTAGTGTTGGAAGCTAATTCTAATGCCATATTGGATTTGCAGCCCTGATAACTTTCCCAAATGTTACAGCTAATGTTAACAAGCATGCAATCCCATAGACTTATAATGCATTTTGGCAGAGTGCTTTTGCAAGTGTTTCTGTTGCTTTTCCTTGATGCAAAACTTGTTGAAGGTGTAGTGTTGGAAGCTAATTCTAATGCCATATTGGATTTGCAGCCCTGATAACTTTCCCAAATGTTACAGCTAATGTTAACAAGCATGCAATCCCATAGACTTATAATGCATTTTGGCAGAGTGCTTTTGCAAGTGTTTCTGTTGCTTTTCCTTGATGCAAAACTTGTTGAAGGTGTAGTGTTGGAAGCTAATTCTAATGCCATATTGGATTTGCAGCCCTGACCACTTTCCCAAAAGTTACAGCTAATGTTAACAAGCATGCAATCCCATAGACTTATATGCATTTTGGCAGAGTGCTTTTGCAAGTGTTTCTGTTGCTTTTCCTTGATGCAAAACTTGTTGAAGGTGTAGTGTTGGAAGCTAATTCTAATGCCATATTGGATTTGCAGCCCTGATAACTTTCCCAAATGTTACAGCTAATGTTAACAAGCATGCAATCCCATAGACTTATAATGCATTTTGGCAGAGTGCTTTTGCAAGTGTTTCTGTTGCTTTTCCTTGATGCAAAACTTGTTGAAGGTGTAGTGTTGGAAGCTAATTCTAATGCCATATTGGATTTGCAGCCCTGATAACTTTCCCAAATGTTACAGCTAATGTTAACAAGCATGCAATCCCATAGACTTATATGCATTTTGGCAGAGTGCTTTTGCAAGTGTTTCTGTTGCTTTTCCTTGATGCAAAACTTGTTGAAGGTGTAGTGTTGGAAGCTAATTCTAATGCCATATTGGATTTGCAGCCCTGACCACTTTCCCAAAAGTTACAGCTAATGTTAACAAGCATGCAATCCCATAGACTTATAATGCATTTTGGCAGAGTGCTTTTGCAAGTGTTTCTGTTGCTTTTCCTTGATGCAAAACTTGTTGAAGGTGTAGTGTTGGAAGCTAATTCTAATGCCATATTGGATTTGCAGCCCTGATAACTTTCCCAAATGTTACAGCTAATGTTAACAAGCATGCAATCCCATAGACTTATAATGCATTTTGGCAGAGTGCTTTTGCAAGTGTTTCTGTTGCTTTTCCTTGATGCAAAACTTGTTGAAGGTGTAGTGTTGGAAGCTAATTTTAATGCTATATTGGATTTGCAGCCCTGACCACTTTCCCAAAAGTTACAGCTAATGTTAACAAGCATGCAATCCCATAGACTTGCTATGCATTTTGGCAGAGTGCTTTTGCAAGTGTTTCTGTTGCTTTTCCTTGATGCAAAACTTGTTGAAGGTGTAGTGTTGGAAGCTAATTCTAATGCCATATTGGATTTGCAGCCCTGATAACTTTCCCAAATGTTACAGCTAATGTTAACAAGCATGCAATCCCATAGACTTATATGCATTTTGGCAGAGTGCTTTTGCAAGTGTTTCTGTTGCTTTTCCTTGATGCAAAACTTGTTGAAGGTGTAGTGTTGGAAGCTAATTCTAATGCCATATTGGATTTGCAGCCCTGACCACTTTCCCAAAAGTTACAGCTAATGTTAACAAGCATGCAATCCCATAGACTTGCTATGCATTTTGGCAGAGTGCTTTTGCAAGTGTTTCTGTTGCTTTTCCTTGATGCAAAACTTGTTGAAGGTGTAGTGTTGGAAGCTAATTCTAATGCCATATTGGATTTGCAGCCCTGATAACTTTCCCAAATGTTACAGCTAATGTTAACAAGCATGCAATCCCATAGACTTATAATGCATTTTGGCAGAGTGCTTTTGCAAGTGTTTCTGTTGCTTTTCCTTGATGCAAAACTTGTTGAAGGTGTAGTGTTGGAAGCTAATTCTAATGCCATATTGGATTTGCAGCCCTGATAACTTTCCCAAAAGTTACAGCTAATGTTAACAAGCATGCAATCCCATAGACTTATATGCATTTTGGCAGAGTGCTTTTGCAAGTGTTTCTGTTGCTTTTCCTTGATGCAAAACTTGTTGAAGGTGTAGTGTTGGAAGCTAATTCTAATGCCATATTGGATTTGCAGCCCTGATAACTTTCCCAAATGTTACAGCTAATGTTAACAAGCATGCAATCCCATAGACTTATAATGCATTTTGGCAGAGTGCTTTTGCAAGTGTTTCTGTTGCTTTTCCTTGATGCAAAACTTGTTGAAGGTGTAGTGTTGGAAGCTAATTCTAATGCCATATTGGATTTGCAGCCCTGACCACTTTCCCAAATGTTACAGCTAATGTTAACAAGCATGCAATCCCATAGACTTATATGCATTTTGGCAGAGTGCTTTTGCAAGTGTTTCTGTTGCTTTTCCTTGATGCAAAACTTGTTGAAGGTGTAGTGTTGGAAGCTAATTCTAATGCCATATTGGATTTGCAGCCCTGATAACTTTCCCAAATGTTACAGCTAATGTTAACAAGCATGCAATCCCATAGACTTATATGCATTTTGGCAGAGTGCTTTTGCAAGTGTTTCTGTTGCTTTTCCTTGATGCAAAACTTGTTGAAGGTGTAGTGTTGGAAGCTAATTCTAATGCCATATTGGATTTGCAGCCCTGATAACTTTCCCAAATGTTACAGCTAATGTTAACAAGCATGCAATCCCATAGACTTATAATGCATTTTGGCAGAGTGCTTTTGCAAGTGTTTCTGTTGCTTTTCCTTGATGCAAAACTTGTTGAAGGTGTAGTGTTGGAAGCTAATTCTAATGCATATTGGATTTGCAGCCCTGATAACTTTCCCAAATGTTACAGCTAATGTTAACAAGCATGCAATCCCATAGACTTATAATGCATTTTGGCAGAGTGCTTTTGCAAGTGTTTCTGTTGCTTTTCCTTGATGCAAAACTTGTTGAAGGTGTAGTGTTGGAAGCTAATTCTAATGCCATATTGGATTTGCAGCCCTGATAACTTTCCCAAATGTTACAGCTAATGTTAACAAGCATGCAATCCCATAGACTTATAATGCATTTTGGCAGAGTGCTTTTGCAAGTGTTTCTGTTGCTTTTCCTTGATGCAAAACTTGTTGAAGGTGTAGTGTTGGAAGCTAATTCTAATGCCATATTGGATTTGCAGCCCTGATAACTTTCCCAAATGTTACAGCTAATGTTAACAAGCATGCAATCCCATAGACTTATAATGCATTTTGGCAGAGTGCTTTTGCAAGTGTTTCTGTTGCTTTTCCTTGATGCAAAACTTGTTGAAGGTGTAGTGTTGGAAGCTAATTCTAATGCCATATTGGATTTGCAGCCCTGATAACTTTCCCAAATGTTACAGCTAATGTTAACAAGCATGCAATCCCATAGACTTATAATGCATTTTGGCAGAGTGCTTTTGCAAGTGTTTCTGTTGCTTTTCCTTGATGCAAAACTTGTTGAAGGTGTAGTGTTGGAAGCTAATTCTAATGCCATATTGGATTTGCAGCCCTGATAACTTTCCCAAAAGTTACAGCTAATGTTAACAAGCATGCAATCCCATAGACTTATAATGCATTTTGGCAGAGTGCTTTTGCAAGTGTTTCTGTTGCTTTTCCTTGATGCAAAACTTGTTGAAGGTGTAGTGTTGGAAGCTAATTCTAATGCCATATTGGATTTGCAGCCCTGATAACTTTCCCAAATGTTACAGCTAATGTTAACAAGCATGCAATCCCATAGACTTATAATGCATTTTGGCAGAGTGCTTTTGCAAGTGTTTCTGTTGCTTTTCCTTGATGCAAAACTTGTTGAAGGTGTAGTGTTGGAAGCTAATTCTAATGCCATATTGGATTTGCAGCCCTGATAACTTTCCCAAATGTTACAGCTAATGTTAACAAGCATGCAATCCCATAGACTTATAATGCATTTTGGCAGAGTGCTTTTGCAAGTGTTTCTGTTGCTTTTCCTTGATGCAAAACTTGTTGAAGGTGTAGTGTTGGAAGCTAATTCTAATGCCATATTGGATTTGCAGCCCTGATAACTTTCCCAAATGTTACAGCTAATGTTAACAAGCATGCAATCCCATAGACTTATAATGCATTTTGGCAGAGTGCTTTTGCAAGTGTTTCTGTTGCTTTTCCTTGATGCAAAACTTGTTGAAGGTGTAGTGTTGGAAGCTAATTCTAATGCCATATTGGATTTGCAGCCCTGATAACTTTCCCAAATGTTACAGCTAATGTTAACAAGCATGCAATCCCATAGACTTATAATGCATTTTGGCAGAGTGCTTTTGCAAGTGTTTCTGTTGCTTTTCCTTGATGCAAAACTTGTTGAAGGTGTAGTGTTGGAAGCTAATTCTAATGCCATATTGGATTTGCAGCCCTGACCACTTTCCCAAAAGTTACAGCTAATGTTAACAAGCATGCAATCCCATAGACTTATAATGCATTTTGGCAGAGTGCTTTTGCAAGTGTTTCTGTTGCTTTTCCTTGATGCAAAACTTGTTGAAGGTGTAGTGTTGGAAGCTAATTCTAATGCCATATTGGATTTGCAGCCCTGATAACTTTCCCAAATGTTACAGCTAATGTTAACAAGCATGCAATCCCATAGACTTATAATGCATTTTGGCAGAGTGCTTTTGCAAGTGTTTCTGTTGCTTTTCCTTGATGCAAAACTTGTTGAAGGTGTAGTGTTGGAAGCTAATTCTAATGCCATATTGGATTTGCAGCCCTGATAACTTTCCCAAAAGTTACAGCTAATGTTAACAAGCATGCAATCCCATAGACTTATAATGCATTTTGGCAGAGTGCTTTTGCAAGTGTTTCTGTTGCTTTTCCTTGATGCAAAACTTGTTGAAGGTGTAGTGTTGGAAGCTAATTCTAATGCCATATTGGATTTGCAGCCCTGATAACTTTCCCAAATGTTACAGCTAATGTTAACAAGCATGCAATCCCATAGACTTATAATGCATTTTGGCAGAGTGCTTTTGCAAGTGTTTCTGTTGCTTTTCCTTGATGCAAAACTTGTTGAAGGTGTAGTGTTGGAAGCTAATTCTAATGCCATATTGGATTTGCAGCCCTGATAACTTTCCCAAATGTTACAGCTAATGTTAACAAGCATGCAATCCCATAGACTTATAATGCATTTTGGCAGAGTGCTTTTGCAAGTGTTTCTGTTGCTTTTCCTTGATGCAAAACTTGTTGAAGGTGTAGTGTTGGAAGCTAATTCTAATGCCATATTGGATTTGCAGCCCTGATAACTTTCCCAAATGTTACAGCTAATGTTAACAAGCATGCAATCCCATAGACTTATAATGCATTTTGGCAGAGTGCTTTTGCAAGTGTTTCTGTTGCTTTTCCTTGATGCAAAACTTGTTGAAGGTGTAGTGTTGGAAGCTAATTCTAATGCCATATTGAATTTGCAGCCCTGATAACTTTCCCAAATGTTACAGCTAATGTTAACAAGCATGCAATCCCATAGACTTATAATGCATTTTGGCAGAGTGCTTTTGCAAGTGTTTCTGTTGCTTTTCCTTGATGCAAAACTTGTTGAAGGTGTAGTGTTGGAAGCTAATTCTAATGCCATATTGGATTTGCAGCCCTGATAACTTTCCCAAATGTTACAGCTAATGTTAACAAGCATGCAATCCCATAGACTTATAATGCATTTTGGCAGAGTGCTTTTGCAAGTGTTTCTGTTGCTTTTCCTTGATGCAAAACTTGTTGAAGGTGTAGTGTTGGAAGCTAATTCTAATGCCATATTGGATTTGCAGCCCTGATAACTTTCCCAAATGTTACAGCTAATGTTAACAAGCATGCAATCCCATAGACTTATAATGCATTTTGGCAGAGTGCTTTTGCAAGTGTTTCTGTTGCTTTTCCTTGATGCAAAACTTGTTGAAGGTGTAGTGTTGGAAGCTAATTCTAATGCATATTGAATTTGCAGCCCTGATAACTTTCCCAAATGTTACAGCTAATGTTAACAAGCATGCAATCCCATAGACTTATAATGCATTTTGGCAGAGTGCTTTTGCAAGTGTTTCTGTTGCTTTTCCTTGATGCAAAACTTGTTGAAGGTGTAGTGTTGGAAGCTAATTCTAATGCCATATTGGATTTGCAGCCCTGACCACTTTCCCAAAAGTTACAGCTAATGTTAACAAGCATGCAATCCCATAGACTTATAATGCATTTTGGCAGAGTGCTTTTGCAAGTGTTTCTGTTGCTTTTCCTTGATGCAAAACTTGTTGAAGGTGTAGTGTTGGAAGCTAATTCTAATGCCATATTGGAATTTGCAGCCCTGATAACTTTCCCAAATGTTACAGCTAATGTTAACAAGCATGCAATCCCATAGACTTATAATGCATTTTGGCAGAGTGCTTTTGCAAGTGTTTCTGTTGCTTTTCCTTGATGCAAAACTTGTTGAAGGTGTAGTGTTGGAAGCTAATTCTAATGCCATATTGGATTTGCAGCCCTGACCACTTTCCCAAAAGTTACAGCTAATGTTAACAAGCATGCAATCCCATAGACTTATATGCATTTTGGCAGAGTGCTTTTGCAAGTGTTTCTGTTGCTTTTCCTTGATGCAAAACTTGTTGAAGGTGTAGTGTTGGAAGCTAATTCTAATGCCATATTGGAATTTGCAGCCCTGATAACTTTCCCAAATGTTACAGCTAATGTTAACAAGCATGCAATCCCATAGACTTATAATGCATTTTGGCAGAGTGCTTTTGCAAGTGTTTCTGTTGCTTTTCCTTGATGCAAAACTTGTTGAAGGTGTAGTGTTGGAAGCTAATTCTAATGCCATATTGGATTTGCAGCCCTGATAACTTTCCCAAATGTTACAGCTAATGTTAACAAGCATGCAATCCCATAGACTTATAATGCATTTTGGCAGAGTGCTTTTGCAAGTGTTTCTGTTGCTTTTCCTTGATGCAAAACTTGTTGAAGGTGTAGTGTTGGAAGCTAATTCTAATGCCATATTGGAATTTGCAGCCCTGATAACTTTCCCAAATGTTACAGCTAATGTTAACAAGCATGCAATCCCATAGACTTATAATGCATTTTGGCAGAGTGCTTTTGCAAGTGTTTCTGTTGCTTTTCCTTGATGCAAAACTTGTTGAAGGTGTAGTGTTGGAAGCTAATTCTAATGCCATATTGGATTTGCAGCCCTGATAACTTTCCCAAATGTTACAGCTAATGTTAACAAGCATGCAATCCCATAGACTTATAATGCATTTTGGCAGAGTGCTTTTGCAAGTGTTTCTGTTGCTTTTCCTTGATGCAAAACTTGTTGAAGGTGTAGTGTTGGAAGCTAATTCTAATGCCATATTGAATTTGCAGCCCTGATAACTTTCCCAAATGTTACAGCTAATGTTAACAAGCATGCAATCCCATAGACTTATAATGCATTTTGGCAGAGTGCTTTTGCAAGTGTTTCTGTTGCTTTTCCTTGATGCAAAACTTGTTGAAGGTGTAGTGTTGGAAGCTAATTCTAATGCCATATTGAATTTGCAGCCCTGATAACTTTCCCAAATGTTACAGCTAATGTTAACAAGCATGCAATCCCATAGACTTATAATGCATTTTGGCAGAGTGCTTTTGCAAGTGTTTCTGTTGCTTTTCCTTGATGCAAAACTTGTTGAAGGTGTAGTGTTGGAAGCTAATTCTAATGGCATATTGAATTTGCAGCCCTGATAACTTTCCCAAATGTTACAGCTAATGTTAACAAGCATGCAATCCCATAGACTTATAATGCATTTTGGCAGAGTGCTTTTGCAAGTGTTTCTGTTGCTTTTCCTTGATGCAAAACTTGTTGAAGGTGTAGTGTTGGAAGCTAATTCTAATGCCATATTGGATTTGCAGCCCTGATAACTTTCCCAAATGTTACAGCTAATGTTAACAAGCATGCAATCCCATAGACTTATAATGCATTTTGGCAGAGTGCTTTTGCAAGTGTTTCTGTTGCTTTTCCTTGATGCAAAACTTGTTGAAGGTGTAGTGTTGGAAGCTAATTCTAATGGCATATTGAATTTGCAGCCCTGATAACTTTCCCAAATGTTACAGCTAATGTTAACAAGCATGCAATCCCATAGACTTATAATGCATTTTGGCAGAGTGCTTTTGCAAGTGTTTCTGTTGCTTTTCCTTGATGCAAAACTTGTTGAAGGTGTAGTGTTGGAAGCTAATTCTAATGCCATATTGGATTTGCAGCCCTGATAACTTTCCCAAATGTTACAGCTAATGTTAACAAGCATGCAATCCCATAGACTTATAATGCATTTTGGCAGAGTGCTTTTGCAAGTGTTTCTGTTGCTTTTCCTTGATGCAAAACTTGTTGAAGGTGTAGTGTTGGAAGCTAATTCTAATGCCATATTGGATTTGCAGCCCTGATAACTTTCCCAAATGTTACAGCTAATGTTAACAAGCATGCAATCCCATAGACTTATAATGCATTTTGGCAGAGTGCTTTTGCAAGTGTTTCTGTTGCTTTTCCTTGATGCAAAACTTGTTGAAGGTGTAGTGTTGGAAGCTAATTCTAATGCCATATTGGATTTGCAGCCCTGATAACTTTCCCAAATGTTACAGCTAATGTTAACAAGCATGCAATCCCATAGACTTATAATGCATTTTGGCAGAGTGCTTTTGCAAGTGTTTCTGTTGCTTTTCCTTGATGCAAAACTTGTTGAAGGTGTAGTGTTGGAAGCTAATTCTAATGGCATATTGAATTTGCAGCCCTGATAACTTTCCCAAATGTTACAGCTAATGTTAACAAGCATGCAATCCCATAGACTTATAATGCATTTTGGCAGAGTGCTTTTGCAAGTGTTTCTGTTGCTTTTCCTTGATGCAAAACTTGTTGAAGGTGTAGTGTTGGAAGCTAATTCTAATGCCATATTGGATTTGCAGCCCTGATAACTTTCCCAAATGTTACAGCTAATGTTAACAAGCATGCAATCCCATAGACTTATAATGCATTTTGGCAGAGTGCTTTTGCAAGTGTTTCTGTTGCTTTTCCTTGATGCAAAACTTGTTGAAGGTGTAGTGTTGGAAGCTAATTCTAATGCCATATTGGATTTGCAGCCCTGATAACTTTCCCAAATGTTACAGCTAATGTTAACAAGCATGCAATCCCATAGACTTATAATGCATTTTGGCAGAGTGCTTTTGCAAGTGTTTCTGTTGCTTTTCCTTGATGCAAAACTTGTTGAAGGTGTAGTGTTGGAAGCTAATTCTAATGCCATATTGAATTTGCAGCCCTGATAACTTTCCCAAATGTTACAGCTAATGTTAACAAGCATGCAATCCCATAGACTTATAATGCATTTTGGCAGAGTGCTTTTGCAAGTGTTTCTGTTGCTTTTCCTTGATGCAAAACTTGTTGAAGGTGTAGTGTTGGAAGCTAATTCTAATGGCATATTGAATTTGCAGCCCTGATAACTTTCCCAAATGTTACAGCTAATGTTAACAAGCATGCAATCCCATAGACTTATAATGCATTTTGGCAGAGTGCTTTTGCAAGTGTTTCTGTTGCTTTTCCTTGATGCAAAACTTGTTGAAGGTGTAGTGTTGGAAGCTAATTCTAATGCCATATTGGATTTGCAGCCCTGATAACTTTCCCAAATGTTACAGCTAATGTTAACAAGCATGCAATCCCATAGACTTATAATGCATTTTGGCAGAGTGCTTTTGCAAGTGTTTCTGTTGCTTTTCCTTGATGCAAAACTTGTTGAAGGTGTAGTGTTGGAAGCTAATTCTAATGCCATATTGGATTTGCAGCCCTGATAACTTTCCCAAATGTTACAGCTAATGTTAACAAGCATGCAATCCCATAGACTTATAATGCATTTTGGCAGAGTGCTTTTGCAAGTGTTTCTGTTGCTTTTCCTTGATGCAAAACTTGTTGAAGGTGTAGTGTTGGAAGCTAATTCTAATGCCATATTGGATTTGCAGCCCTGATAACTTTCCCAAATGTTACAGCTAATGTTAACAAGCATGCAATCCCATAGACTTATAATGCATTTTGGCAGAGTGCTTTTGCAAGTGTTTCTGTTGCTTTTCCTTGATGCAAAACTTGTTGAAGGTGTAGTGTTGGAAGCTAATTCTAATGCCATATTGGATTTGCAGCCCTGATAACTTTCCCAAATGTTACAGCTAATGTTAACAAGCATGCAATCCCATAGACTTATAATGCATTTTGGCAGAGTGCTTTTGCAAGTGTTTCTGTTGCTTTTCCTTGATGCAAAACTTGTTGAAGGTGTAGTGTTGGAAGCTAATTCTAATGCCATATTGGATTTGCAGCCCTGATAACTTTCCCAAATGTTACAGCTAATGTTAACAAGCATGCAATCCCATAGACTTATAATGCATTTTGGCAGAGTGCTTTTGCAAGTGTTTCTGTTGCTTTTCCTTGATGCAAAACTTGTTGAAGGTGTAGTGTTGGAAGCTAATTCTAATGCCATATTGGATTTGCAGCCCTGATAACTTTCCCAAATGTTACAGCTAATGTTAACAAGCATGCAATCCCATAGACTTATAATGCATTTTGGCAGAGTGCTTTTGCAAGTGTTTCTGTTGCTTTTCCTTGATGCAAAACTTGTTGAAGGTGTAGTGTTGGAAGCTAATTCTAATGGCCATATTGGATTTGCAGCCCTGATAACTTTCCCAAATGTTACAGCTAATGTTAACAAGCATGCAATCCCATAGACTTATAATGCATTTTGGCAGAGTGCTTTTGCAAGTGTTTCTGTTGCTTTTCCTTGATGCAAAACTTGTTGAAGGTGTAGTGTTGGAAGCTAATTCTAATGCCATATTGGATTTGCAGCCCTGACCACTTTCCCAAAAGTTACAGCTAATGTTAACAAGCATGCAATCCCATAGACTTATAATGCATTTTGGCAGAGTGCTTTTGCAAGTGTTTCTGTTGCTTTTCCTTGATGCAAAACTTGTTGAAGGTGTAGTGTTGGAAGCTAATTCTAATGCCATATTGGATTTGCAGCCCTGATAACTTTCCCAAATGTTACAGCTAATGTTAACAAGCATGCAATCCCATAGACTTATAATGCATTTTGGCAGAGTGCTTTTGCAAGTGTTTCTGTTGCTTTTCCTTGATGCAAAACTTGTTGAAGGTGTAGTGTTGGAAGCTAATTCTAATGGCATATTGAATTTGCAGCCCTGATAACTTTCCCAAATGTTACAGCTAATGTTAACAAGCATGCAATCCCATAGACTTATAATGCATTTTGGCAGAGTGCTTTTGCAAGTGTTTCTGTTGCTTTTCCTTGATGCAAAACTTGTTGAAGGTGTAGTGTTGGAAGCTAATTCTAATGCCATATTGGATTTGCAGCCCTGATAACTTTCCCAAATGTTACAGCTAATGTTAACAAGCATGCAATCCCATAGACTTATAATGCATTTTGGCAGAGTGCTTTTGCAAGTGTTTCTGTTGCTTTTCCTTGATGCAAAACTTGTTGAAGGTGTAGTGTTGGAAGCTAATTCTAATGCCATATTGGATTTGCAGCCCTGATAACTTTCCCAAATGTTACAGCTAATGTTAACAAGCATGCAATCCCATAGACTTATAATGCATTTTGGCAGAGTGCTTTTGCAAGTGTTTCTGTTGCTTTTCCTTGATGCAAAACTTGTTGAAGGTGTAGTGTTGGAAGCTAATTCTAATGCCATATTGGATTTGCAGCCCTGATAACTTTCCCAAATGTTACAGCTAATGTTAACAAGCATGCAATCCCATAGACTTATAATGCATTTTGGCAGAGTGCTTTTGCAAGTGTTTCTGTTGCTTTTCCTTGATGCAAAACTTGTTGAAGGTGTAGTGTTGGAAGCTAATTCTAATGCCATATTGGATTTGCAGCCCTGATAACTTTCCCAAATGTTACAGCTAATGTTAACAAGCATGCAATCCCATAGACTTATAATGCATTTTGGCAGAGTGCTTTTGCAAGTGTTTCTGTTGCTTTTCCTTGATGCAAAACTTGTTGAAGGTGTAGTGTTGGAAGCTAATTCTAATGGCATATTGGAATTTGCAGCCCTGATAACTTTCCCAAATGTTACAGCTAATGTTAACAAGCATGCAATCCCATAGACTTATAATGCATTTTGGCAGAGTGCTTTTGCAAGTGTTTCTGTTGCTTTTCCTTGATGCAAAACTTGTTGAAGGTGTAGTGTTGGAAGCTAATTCTAATGCCATATTGGATTTGCAGCCCTGATAACTTTCCCAAATGTTACAGCTAATGTTAACAAGCATGCAATCCCATAGACTTATAATGCATTTTGGCAGAGTGCTTTTGCAAGTGTTTCTGTTGCTTTTCCTTGATGCAAAACTTGTTGAAGGTGTAGTGTTGGAAGCTAATTCTAATGCCATATTGAATTTGCAGCCCTGATAACTTTCCCAAATGTTACAGCTAATGTTAACAAGCATGCAATCCCATAGACTTATAATGCATTTTGGCAGAGTGCTTTTGCAAGTGTTTCTGTTGCTTTTCCTTGATGCAAAACTTGTTGAAGGTGTAGTGTTGGAAGCTAATTCTAATGGCATATTGAATTTGCAGCCCTGATAACTTTCCCAAATGTTACAGCTAATGTTAACAAGCATGCAATCCCATAGACTTATAATGCATTTTGGCAGAGTGCTTTTGCAAGTGTTTCTGTTGCTTTTCCTTGATGCAAAACTTGTTGAAGGTGTAGTGTTGGAAGCTAATTCTAATGGCATATTGAATTTGCAGCCCTGATAACTTTCCCAAATGTTACAGCTAATGTTAACAAGCATGCAATCCCATAGACTTATAATGCATTTTGGCAGAGTGCTTTTGCAAGTGTTTCTGTTGCTTTTCCTTGATGCAAAACTTGTTGAAGGTGTAGTGTTGGAAGCTAATTCTAATGCCATATTGGATTTGCAGCCCTGACCACTTTCCCAAATGTTACAGCTAATGTTAACAAGCATGCAATCCCATAGACTTATAATGCATTTTGGCAGAGTGCTTTTGCAAGTGTTTCTGTTGCTTTTCCTTGATGCAAAACTTGTTGAAGGTGTAGTGTTGGAAGCTAATTCTAATGCCATATTGAATTTGCAGCCCTGATAACTTTCCCAAATGTTACAGCTAATGTTAACAAGCATGCAATCCCATAGACTTATGATGCATTTTGGCAGAGTGCTTTTGCAATTGTTTCTGTTGCTTTTCCTTGATGCAAAACTTGTTGAAGGTGTAGTGTTGGAAGCTATTTCTAATGCCATATTGGATTTGCAGCCCTGACACTTTCCCAAATGTTACAGCTAATGTTAACAAGCATGCAATCCCATAGACTTATAATGCATTTTGGCAGAGTGCTTTTGCAAGTGTTTCTGTTGCTTTTCCTTGATGCAAAACTTGTTGAAGGTGTAGTGTTGGACGCGTATTCTAATGGCATATTGAATTTGCAGCCCTGATAACTTTCCCAAATGTTACAGCTAATGTTAACAAGCATGCAATCCCATAGACTTATAATGCATTTTGGCAGAGTGCTTTTGCAATTGTTTCTGTTGCTTTTCCTTGATGCAAAACTTGTTGAAGGTGTAGTGTTGGAAGCTAATTCTAATGCCATATTGGATTTGCAGCCCTGATAACTTTCCCAAATGTTACAGCTAATGTTAACAAGCATGCAATCCCATAGACTTATAATGCATTTTGGCAGAGTGCTTTTGCAAGTGTTTCTGTTGCTTTTCCTTGATGCAAAACTTGTTGAAGGTGTAGTGTTGGAAGCTAATTCTAATGCCATATTGAATTTGCAGCCCTGATAACTTTCCCAAATGTTACAGCTAATGTTAACAAGCATGCAATCCCATAGACTTATGATGCATTTTGGCAGAGTGCTTTTGCAAGTGTTTCTGTTGCTTTTCCTTGATGCAAAACTTGTTGAAGGTGTAGTGTTGGAAGCTAATTCTAATGCCATATTGAATTTGCAGCCCTGATAACTTTCCCAAATGTTACAGCTAATGTTAACAAGCATGCAATCCCATAGACTTATAATGCATTTTGGCAGAGTGCTTTTGCAAGTGTTTCTGTTGCTTTTCCTTGATGCAAAACTTGTTGAAGGTGTAGTGTTGGAAGCTAATTCTAATGGCATATTGAATTTGCAGCCCTGATAACTTTCCCAAATGTTACAGCTAATGTTAACAAGAATGCAATCCCATAGACTTATAATGCATTTTGGCAGAGTGCTTTTGCAAGTGTTTCTGTTGCTTTTCCTTGATGCAAAACTTGTTGAAGGTGTAGTGTTGGAAGCTAATTCTAATGCCATATTGGATTTGCAGCCCTGATAACTTTCCCAAATGTTACAGCTAATGTTAACAAGCATGCAATCCCATAGACTTATAATGCATTTTGGCAGAGTGCTTTTGCAAGTGTTTCTGTTGCTTTTCCTTGATGCAAAACTTGTTGAAGGTGTAGTGTTGGAAGCTAATTCTAATGGCATATTGAATTTGCAGCCCTGATAACTTTCCCAAATGTTACAGCTAATGTTAACAAGCATGCAATCCCATAGACTTATAATGCATTTTGGCAGAGTGCTTTTGCAAGTGTTTCTGTTGCTTTTCCTTGATGCAAAACTTGTTGAAGGTGTAGTGTTGGAAGCTAATTCTAATGCCATATTGGATTTGCAGCCCTGACCACTTTCCCAAAAGTTACAGCTAATGTTAACAAGCATGCAATCCCATAGACTTATAATGCATTTTGGCAGAGTGCTTTTGCAAGTGTTTCTGTTGCTTTTCCTTGATGCAAAACTTGTTGAAGGTGTAGTGTTGGAAGCTAATTCTAATGGCATATTGAATTTGCAGCCCTGATAACTTTCCCAAATGTTACAGCTAATGTTAACAAGCATGCAATCCCATAGACTTATAATGCATTTTGGCAGAGTGCTTTTGCAAGTGTTTCTGTTGCTTTTCCTTGATGCAAAACTTGTTGAAGGTGTAGTGTTGGAAGCTAATTCTAATGGCATATTGAATTTGCAGCCCTGATAACTTTCCCAAATGTTACAGCTAATGTTAACAAGCATGCAATCCCATAGACTTATAATGCATTTTGGCAGAGTGCTTTTGCAAGTGTTTCTGTTGCTTTTCCTTGATGCAAAACTTGTTGAAGGTGTAGTGTTGGAAGCTAATTCTAATGCCATATTGAATTTGCAGCCCTGATAACTTTCCCAAATGTTACAGCTAATGTTAACAAGCATGCAATCCCATAGACTTATAATGCATTTTGGCAGAGTGCTTTTGCAAGTGTTTCTGTTGCTTTTCCTTGATGCAAAACTTGTTGAAGGTGTAGTGTTGGAAGCTAATTCTAATGCCATATTGGATTTGCAGCCCTGATAACTTTCCCAAATGTTACAGCTAATGTTAACAAGCATGCAATCCCATAGACTTATAATGCATTTTGGCAGAGTGCTTTTGCAAGTGTTTCTGTTGCTTTTCCTTGATGCAAAACTTGTTGAAGGTGTAGTGTTGGAAGCTAATTCTAATGCCATATTGAATTTGCAGCCCTGATAACTTTCCCAAATGTTACAGCTAATGTTAACAAGCATGCAATCCCATAGACTTATAATGCATTTTGGCAGAGTGCTTTTGCAAGTGTTTCTGTTGCTTTTCCTTGATGCAAAACTTGTTGAAGGTGTAGTGTTGGAAGCTAATTCTAATGGCCATATTGAATTTGCAGCCCTGATAACTTTCCCAAATGTTACAGCTAATGTTAACAAGCATGCAATCCCATAGACTTATAATGCATTTTGGCAGAGTGCTTTTGCAAGTGTTTCTGTTGCTTTTCCTTGATGCAAAACTTGTTGAAGGTGTAGTGTTGGAAGCTAATTCTAATGCCATATTGGATTTGCAGCCCTGATAACTTTCCCAAATGTTACAGCTAATGTTAACAAGCATGCAATCCCATAGACTTATAATGCATTTTGGCAGAGTGCTTTTGCAAGTGTTTCTGTTGCTTTTCCTTGATGCAAAACTTGTTGAAGGTGTAGTGTTGGAAGCTAATTCTAATGGCATATTGGATTTGCAGCCCTGATAACTTTCCCAAATGTTACAGCTAATGTTAACAAGCATGCAATCCCATAGACTTATAATGCATTTTGGCAGAGTGCTTTTGCAAGTGTTTCTGTTGCTTTTCCTTGATGCAAAACTTGTTGAAGGTGTAGTGTTGGAAGCTAATTCTAATGCCATATTGGATTTGCAGCCCTGATAACTTTCCCAAATGTTACAGCTAATGTTAACAAGCATGCAATCCCATAGACTTATAATGCATTTTGGCAGAGTGCTTTTGCAAGTGTTTCTGTTGCTTTTCCTTGATGCAAAACTTGTTGAAGGTGTAGTGTTGGAAGCTAATTCTAATGGCATATTGAATTTGCAGCCCTGATAACTTTCCCAAATGTTACAGCTAATGTTAACAAGCATGCAATCCCATAGACTTATAATGCATTTTGGCAGAGTGCTTTTGCAAGTGTTTCTGTTGCTTTTCCTTGATGCAAAACTTGTTGAAGGTGTAGTGTTGGAAGCTAATTCTAATGCCATATTGGATTTGCAGCCCTGATAACTTTCCCAAATGTTACAGCTAATGTTAACAAGCATGCAATCCCATAGACTTATAATGCATTTTGGCAGAGTGCTTTTGCAAGTGTTTCTGTTGCTTTTCCTTGATGCAAAACTTGTTGAAGGTGTAGTGTTGGAAGCTAATTCTAATGGCATATTGAATTTGCAGCCCTGATAACTTTCCCAAATGTTACAGCTAATGTTAACAAGCATGCAATCCCATAGACTTATAATGCATTTTGGCAGAGTGCTTTTGCAAGTGTTTCTGTTGCTTTTCCTTGATGCAAAACTTGTTGAAGGTGTAGTGTTGGAAGCTAATTCTAATGCCATATTGAATTTGCAGCCCTGATAACTTTCCCAAATGTTACAGCTAATGTTAACAAGCATGCAATCCCATAGACTTATAATGCATTTTGGCAGAGTGCTTTTGCAAGTGTTTCTGTTGCTTTTCCTTGATGCAAAACTTGTTGAAGGTGTAGTGTTGGAAGCTAATTCTAATGGCATATTGAATTTGCAGCCCTGATAACTTTCCCAAATGTTACAGCTAATGTTAACAAGCATGCAATCCCATAGACTTATAATGCATTTTGGCAGAGTGCTTTTGCAAGTGTTTCTGTTGCTTTTCCTTGATGCAAAACTTGTTGAAGGTGTAGTGTTGGAAGCTAATTCTAATGCCATATTGGATTTGCAGCCCTGACAACTTTCCCAAAAGTTACAGCTAATGTTAACAAGCATGCAATCCCATAGACTTATAATGCATTTTGGCAGAGTGCTTTTGCAAGTGTTTCTGTTGCTTTTCCTTGATGCAAAACTTGTTGAAGGTGTAGTGTTGGAAGCTAATTCTAATGGCATATTGAATTTGCAGCCCTGATAACTTTCCCAAATGTTACAGCTAATGTTAACAAGCATGCAATCCCATAGACTTATAATGCATTTTGGCAGAGTGCTTTTGCAAGTGTTTCTGTTGCTTTTCCTTGATGCAAAACTTGTTGAAGGTGTAGTGTTGGAAGCTAATTCTAATGGCATATTGAATTTGCAGCCCTGATAACTTTCCCAAATGTTACAGCTAATGTTAACAAGCATGCAATCCCATAGACTTATAATGCATTTTGGCAGAGTGCTTTTGCAAGTGTTTCTGTTGCTTTTCCTTGATGCAAAACTTGTTGAAGGTGTAGTGTTGGAAGCTAATTCTAATGCCATATTGGATTTGCAGCCCTGATAACTTTCCCAAATGTTACAGCTAATGTTAACAAGCATGCAATCCCATAGACTTATAATGCATTTTGGCAGAGTGCTTTTGCAAGTGTTTCTGTTGCTTTTCCTTGATGCAAAACTTGTTGAAGGTGTAGTGTTGGAAGCTAATTCTAATGGCCATATTGAATTTGCAGCCCTGATAACTTTCCCAAATGTTACAGCTAATGTTAACAAGCATGCAATCCCATAGACTTATAATGCATTTTGGCAGAGTGCTTTTGCAAGTGTTTCTGTTGCTTTTCCTTGATGAAAAACTTGTTGAAGGTGTAGTGTTGGAAGCTAATTCTAATGCCATATTGGATTTGCAGCCCTGACCACTTTCCCAAATGTTACAGCTAATGTTAACAAGCATGCAATCCCATAGACTTATAATGCATTTTGGCAGAGTGCTTTTGCAAGTGTTTCTGTTGCTTTTCCTTGATGCAAAACTTGTTGAAGGTGTAGTGTTGGAAGCTAATTCTAATGGCATATTGAATTTGCAGCCCTGATAACTTTCCCAAATGTTACAGCTAATGTTAACAAGCATGCAATCCCATAGACTTATAATGCATTTTGGCAGAGTGCTTTTGCAAGTGTTTCTGTTGCTTTTCCTTGATGCAAAACTTGTTGAAGGTGTAGTGTTGGAAGCTAATTCTAATGGCATATTGAATTTGCAGCCCTGATAACTTTCCCAAATGTTACAGCTAATGTTAACAAGCATGCAATCCCATAGACTTATAATGCATTTTGGCAGAGTGCTTTTGCAAGTGTTTCTGTTGCTTTTCCTTGATGCAAAACTTGTTGAAGGTGTAGTGTTGGAAGCTAATTCTAATGGCCATATTGGAATTTGCAGCCCTGATAACTTTCCCAAATGTTACAGCTAATGTTAACAAGCATGCAATCCCATAGACTTATAATGCATTTTGGCAGAGTGCTTTTGCAAGTGTTTCTGTTGCTTTTCCTTGATGCAAAACTTGTTGAAGGTGTAGTGTTGGAAGCTAATTCTAATGGCATATTGAATTTGCAGCCCTGATAACTTTCCCAAATGTTACAGCTAATGTTAACAAGCATGCAATCCCATAGACTTATAATGCATTTTGGCAGAGTGCTTTTGCAAGTGTTTCTGTTGCTTTTCCTTGATGCAAAACTTGTTGAAGGTGTAGTGTTGGAAGCTAATTCTAATGGCATATTGAATTTGCAGCCCTGATAACTTTCCCAAATGTTACAGCTAATGTTAACAAGCATGCAATCCCATAGACTTATAATGCATTTTGGCAGAGTGCTTTTGCAAGTGTTTCTGTTGCTTTTCCTTGATGCAAAACTTGTTGAAGGTGTAGTGTTGGAAGCTAATTCTAATGCCATATTGGAATTTGCAGCCCTGATAACTTTCCCAAATGTTACAGCTAATGTTAACAAGCATGCAATCCCATAGACTTATAATGCATTTTGGCAGAGTGCTTTTGCAAGTGTTTCTGTTGCTTTTCCTTGATGCAAAACTTGTTGAAGGTGTAGTGTTGGAAGCTAATTCTAATGGCATATTGAATTTGCAGCCCTGATAACTTTCCCAAATGTTACAGCTAATGTTAACAAGCATGCAATCCCATAGACTTATAATGCATTTTGGCAGAGTGCTTTTGCAAGTGTTTCTGTTGCTTTTCCTTGATGCAAAACTTGTTGAAGGTGTAGTGTTGGAAGCTAATTCTAATGGCCATATTGAATTTGCAGCCCTGATAACTTTCCCAAATGTTACAGCTAATGTTAACAAGCATGCAATCCCATAGACTTATAATGCATTTTGGCAGAGTGCTTTTGCAAGTGTTTCTGTTGCTTTTCCTTGATGCAAAACTTGTTGAAGGTGTAGTGTTGGAAGCTAATTCTAATGGCATATTGAATTTGCAGCCCTGATAACTTTCCCAAATGTTACAGCTAATGTTAACAAGCATGCAATCCCATAGACTTATAATGCATTTTGGCAGAGTGCTTTTGCAAGTGTTTCTGTTGCTTTTCCTTGATGCAAAACTTGTTGAAGGTGTAGTGTTGGAAGCTAATTCTAATGGCATATTGAATTTGCAGCCCTGATAACTTTCCCAAATGTTACAGCTAATGTTAACAAGCATGCAATCCCATAGACTTATAATGCATTTTGGCAGAGTGCTTTTGCAAGTGTTTCTGTTGCTTTTCCTTGATGCAAAACTTGTTGAAGGTGTAGTGTTGGAAGCTAATTCTAATGCCATATTGGATTTGCAGCCCTGACAACTTTCCCAAATGTTACAGCTAATGTTAACAAGCATGCAATCCCATAGACTTATAATGCATTTTGGCAGAGTGCTTTTGCAAGTGTTTCTGTTGCTTTTCCTTGATGCAAAACTTGTTGAAGGTGTAGTGTTGGAAGCTAATTCTAATGGCATATTGGATTTGCAGCCCTGATAACTTTCCCAAATGTTACAGCTAATGTTAACAAGCATGCAATCCCATAGACTTATAATGCATTTTGGCAGAGTGCTTTTGCAAGTGTTTCTGTTGCTTTTCCTTGATGCAAAACTTGTTGAAGGTGTAGTGTTGGAAGCTAATTCTAATGGCATATTGAATTTGCAGCCCTGATAACTTTCCCAAATGTTACAGCTAATGTTAACAAGCATGCAATCCCATAGACTTATAATGCATTTTGGCAGAGTGCTTTTGCAAGTGTTTCTGTTGCTTTTCCTTGATGCAAAACTTGTTGAAGGTGTAGTGTTGGAAGCTAATTCTAATGGCATATTGAATTTGCAGCCCTGATAACTTTCCCAAATGTTACAGCTAATGTTAACAAGCATGCAATCCCATAGACTTATAATGCATTTTGGCAGAGTGCTTTTGCAAGTGTTTCTGTTGCTTTTCCTTGATGCAAAACTTGTTGAAGGTGTAGTGTTGGAAGCTAATTCTAATGGCATATTGGAATTTGCAGCCCTGATAACTTTCCCAAATGTTACAGCTAATGTTAACAAGCATGCAATCCCATAGACTTATAATGCATTTTGGCAGAGTGCTTTTGCAAGTGTTTCTGTTGCTTTTCCTTGATGCAAAACTTGTTGAAGGTGTAGTGTTGGAAGCTAATTCTAATGGCATATTGAATTTGCAGCCCTGATAACTTTCCCAAATGTTACAGCTAATGTTAACAAGCATGCAATCCCATAGACTTATAATGCATTTTGGCAGAGTGCTTTTGCAAGTGTTTCTGTTGCTTTTCCTTGATGCAAAACTTGTTGAAGGTGTAGTGTTGGAAGCTAATTCTAATGCCATATTGGATTTGCAGCCCTGATAACTTTCCCAAATGTTACAGCTAATGTTAACAAGCATGCAATCCCATAGACTTATAATGCATTTTGGCAGAGTGCTTTTGCAAGTGTTTCTGTTGCTTTTCCTTGATGCAAAACTTGTTGAAGGTGTAGTGTTGGAAGCTAATTCTAATGGCATATTGAATTTGCAGCCCTGATAACTTTCCCAAATGTTACAGCTAATGTTAACAAGCATGCAATCCCATAGACTTATAATGCATTTTGGCAGAGTGCTTTTGCAAGTGTTTCTGTTGCTTTTCCTTGATGCAAAACTTGTTGAAGGTGTAGTGTTGGAAGCTAATTCTAATGCCATATTGGATTTGCAGCCCTGACCACTTTCCCAAATGTTACAGCTAATGTTAACAAGCATGCAATCCCATAGACTTATAATGCATTTTGGCAGAGTGCTTTTGCAAGTGTTTCTGTTGCTTTTCCTTGATGCAAAACTTGTTGAAGGTGTAGTGTTGGAAGCTAATTCTAATGGCATATTGAATTTGCAGCCCTGATAACTTTCCCAAATGTTACAGCTAATGTTAACAAGCATGCAATCCCATAGACTTATAATGCATTTTGGCAGAGTGCTTTTGCAAGTGTTTCTGTTGCTTTTCCTTGATGCAAAACTTGTTGAAGGTGTAGTGTTGGAAGCTAATTCTAATGGCATATTGAATTTGCAGCCCTGATAACTTTCCCAAATGTTACAGCTAATGTTAACAAGCATGCAATCCCATAGACTTATAATGCATTTTGGCAGAGTGCTTTTGCAAGTGTTTCTGTTGCTTTTCCTTGATGCAAAACTTGTTGAAGGTGTAGTGTTGGAAGCTAATTCTAATGGCATATTGAATTTGCAGCCCTGATAACTTTCCCAAATGTTACAGCTAATGTTAACAAGCATGCAATCCCATAGACTTATAATGCATTTTGGCAGAGTGCTTTTGCAAGTGTTTCTGTTGCTTTTCCTTGATGCAAAACTTGTTGAAGGTGTAGTGTTGGAAGCTAATTCTAATGCCATATTGGATTTGCAGCCCTGATAACTTTCCCAAATGTTACAGCTAATGTTAACAAGCATGCAATCCCATAGACTTATAATGCATTTTGGCAGAGTGCTTTTGCAAGTGTTTCTGTTGCTTTTCCTTGATGCAAAACTTGTTGAAGGTGTAGTGTTGGAAGCTAATTCTAATGGCATATTGGATTTGCAGCCCTGATAACTTTCCCAAATGTTACAGCTAATGTTAACAAGCATGCAATCCCATAGACTTATAATGCATTTTGGCAGAGTGCTTTTGCAAGTGTTTCTGTTGCTTTTCCTTGATGCAAAACTTGTTGAAGGTGTAGTGTTGGAAGCTAATTCTAATGGCATATTGAATTTGCAGCCCTGATAACTTTCCCAAATGTTACAGCTAATGTTAACAAGCATGCAATCCCATAGACTTATAATGCATTTTGGCAGAGTGCTTTTGCAAGTGTTTCTGTTGCTTTTCCTTGATGCAAAACTTGTTGAAGGTGTAGTGTTGGAAGCTAATTCTAATGCCATATTGAATTTGCAGCCCTGATAACTTTCCCAAATGTTACAGCTAATGTTAACAAGCATGCAATCCCATAGACTTATAATGCATTTTGGCAGAGTGCTTTTGCAAGTGTTTCTGTTGCTTTTCCTTGATGCAAAACTTGTTGAAGGTGTAGTGTTGGAAGCTAATTCTAATGCATATTGGATTTGCAGCCCTGATAACTTTCCCAAATGTTACAGCTAATGTTAACAAGCATGCAATCCCATAGACTTATAATGCATTTTGGCAGAGTGCTTTTGCAAGTGTTTCTGTTGCTTTTCCTTGATGCAAAACTTGTTGAAGGTGTAGTGTTGGAAGCTAATTCTAATGGCATATTGAATTTGCAGCCCTGATAACTTTCCCAAATGTTACAGCTAATGTTAACAAGCATGCAATCCCATAGACTTATAATGCATTTTGGCAGAGTGCTTTTGCAAGTGTTTCTGTTGCTTTTCCTTGATGCAAAACTTGTTGAAGGTGTAGTGTTGGAAGCTAATTCTAATGGCATATTGAATTTGCAGCCCTGATAACTTTCCCAAATGTTACAGCTAATGTTAACAAGCATGCAATCCCATAGACTTATAATGCATTTTGGCAGAGTGCTTTTGCAAGTGTTTCTGTTGCTTTTCCTTGATGCAAAACTTGTTGAAGGTGTAGTGTTGGAAGCTAATTCTAATGGCATATTGAATTTGCAGCCCTGATAACTTTCCCAAATGTTACAGCTAATGTTAACAAGCATGCAATCCCATAGACTTATAATGCATTTTGGCAGAGTGCTTTTGCAAGTGTTTCTGTTGCTTTTCCTTGATGCAAAACTTGTTGAAGGTGTAGTGTTGGAAGCTAATTCTAATGCCATATTGAATTTGCAGCCCTGATAACTTTCCCAAATGTTACAGCTAATGTTAACAAGCATGCAATCCCATAGACTTATAATGCATTTTGGCAGAGTGCTTTTGCAAGTGTTTCTGTTGCTTTTCCTTGATGCAAAACTTGTTGAAGGTGTAGTGTTGGAAGCTAATTCTAATGGCATATTGAATTTGCAGCCCTGATAACTTTCCCAAATGTTACAGCTAATGTTAACAAGCATGCAATCCCATAGACTTATAATGCATTTTGGCAGAGTGCTTTTGCAAGTGTTTCTGTTGCTTTTCCTTGATGCAAAACTTGTTGAAGGTGTAGTGTTGGAAGCTAATTCTAATGGCATATTGAATTTGCAGCCCTGATAACTTTCCCAAATGTTACAGCTAATGTTAACAAGCATGCAATCCCATAGACTTATAATGCATTTTGGCAGAGTGCTTTTGCAAGTGTTTCTGTTGCTTTTCCTTGATGCAAAACTTGTTGAAGGTGTAGTGTTGGAAGCTAATTCTAATGGCATATTGAATTTGCAGCCCTGATAACTTTCCCAAATGTTACAGCTAATGTTAACAAGCATGCAATCCCATAGACTTATAATGCATTTTGGCAGAGTGCTTTTGCAAGTGTTTCTGTTGCTTTTCCTTGATGCAAAACTTGTTGAAGGTGTAGTGTTGGAAGCTAATTCTAATGCCATATTGGATTTGCAGCCCTGATAACTTTCCCAAATGTTACAGCTAATGTTAACAAGCATGCAATCCCATAGACTTATAATGCATTTTGGCAGAGTGCTTTTGCAAGTGTTTCTGTTGCTTTTCCTTGATGCAAAACTTGTTGAAGGTGTAGTGTTGGAAGCTAATTCTAATGCCATATTGGATTTGCAGCCCTGATAACTTTCCCAAATGTTACAGCTAATGTTAACAAGCATGCAATCCCATAGACTTATAATGCATTTTGGCAGAGTGCTTTTGCAAGTGTTTCTGTTGCTTTTCCTTGATGCAAAACTTGTTGAAGGTGTAGTGTTGGAAGCTAATTCTAATGGCATATTGAATTTGCAGCCCTGATAACTTTCCCAAATGTTACAGCTAATGTTAACAAGCATGCAATCCCATAGACTTATAATGCATTTTGGCAGAGTGCTTTTGCAAGTGTTTCTGTTGCTTTTCCTTGATGCAAAACTTGTTGAAGGTGTAGTGTTGGAAGCTAATTCTAATGGCATATTGAATTTGCAGCCCTGATAACTTTCCCAAATGTTACAGCTAATGTTAACAAGCATGCAATCCCATAGACTTATAATGCATTTTGGCAGAGTGCTTTTGCAAGTGTTTCTGTTGCTTTTCCTTGATGCAAAACTTGTTGAAGGTGTAGTGTTGGAAGCTAATTCTAATGCCATATTGGATTTGCAGCCCTGATAACTTTCCCAAATGTTACAGCTAATGTTAACAAGCATGCAATCCCATAGACTTATAATGCATTTTGGCAGAGTGCTTTTGCAAGTGTTTCTGTTGCTTTTCCTTGATGCAAAACTTGTTGAAGGTGTAGTGTTGGAAGCTAATTCTAATGGCATATTGAATTTGCAGCCCTGATAACTTTCCCAAATGTTACAGCTAATGTTAACAAGCATGCAATCCCATAGACTTATAATGCATTTTGGCAGAGTGCTTTTGCAAGTGTTTCTGTTGCTTTTCCTTGATGCAAAACTTGTTGAAGGTGTAGTGTTGGAAGCTAATTCTAATGCCATATTGGATTTGCAGCCCTGATAACTTTCCCAAATGTTACAGCTAATGTTAACAAGCATGCAATCCCATAGACTTATAATGCATTTTGGCAGAGTGCTTTTGCAAGTGTTTCTGTTGCTTTTCCTTGATGCAAAACTTGTTGAAGGTGTAGTGTTGGAAGCTAATTCTAATGGCATATTGAATTTGCAGCCCTGATAACTTTCCCAAATGTTACAGCTAATGTTAACAAGCATGCAATCCCATAGACTTATAATGCATTTTGGCAGAGTGCTTTTGCAAGTGTTTCTGTTGCTTTTCCTTGATGCAAAACTTGTTGAAGGTGTAGTGTTGGAAGCTAATTCTAATGGCCATATTGAATTTGCAGCCCTGATAACTTTCCCAAATGTTACAGCTAATGTTAACAAGCATGCAATCCCATAGACTTATAATGCATTTTGGCAGAGTGCTTTTGCAAGTGTTTCTGTTGCTTTTCCTTGATGCAAAACTTGTTGAAGGTGTAGTGTTGGAAGCTAATTCTAATGGCATATTGAATTTGCAGCCCTGATAACTTTCCCAAATGTTACAGCTAATGTTAACAAGCATGCAATCCCATAGACTTATAATGCATTTTGGCAGAGTGCTTTTGCAAGTGTTTCTGTTGCTTTTCCTTGATGCAAAACTTGTTGAAGGTGTAGTGTTGGAAGCTAATTCTAATGCCATATTGGATTTGCAGCCCTGACCACTTTCCCAAAAGTTACAGCTAATGTTAACAAGCATGCAATCCCATAGACTTATAATGCATTTTGGCAGAGTGCTTTTGCAAGTGTTTCTGTTGCTTTTCCTTGATGCAAAACTTGTTGAAGGTGTAGTGTTGGAAGCTAATTCTAATGCCATATTGAATTTGCAGCCCTGATAACTTTCCCAAATGTTACAGCTAATGTTAACAAGCATGCAATCCCATAGACTTATAATGCATTTTGGCAGAGTGCTTTTGCAAGTGTTTCTGTTGCTTTTCCTTGATGCAAAACTTGTTGAAGGTGTAGTGTTGGAAGCTAATTCTAATGGCATATTGAATTTGCAGCCCTGATAACTTTCCCAAATGTTACAGCTAATGTTAACAAGCATGCAATCCCATAGACTTATAATGCATTTTGGCAGAGTGCTTTTGCAAGTGTTTCTGTTGCTTTTCCTTGATGCAAAACTTGTTGAAGGTGTAGTGTTGGAAGCTAATTCTAATGCCATATTGGATTTGCAGCCCTGACCACTTTCCCAAAAGTTACAGCTAATGTTAACAAGCATGCAATCCCATAGACTTATAATGCATTTTGGCAGAGTGCTTTTGCAAGTGTTTCTGTTGCTTTTCCTTGATGCAAAACTTGTTGAAGGTGTAGTGTTGGAAGCTAATTCTAATGGCCATATTGAATTTGCAGCCCTGATAACTTTCCCAAATGTTACAGCTAATGTTAACAAGCATGCAATCCCATAGACTTATAATGCATTTTGGCAGAGTGCTTTTGCAAGTGTTTCTGTTGCTTTTCCTTGATGCAAAACTTGTTGAAGGTGTAGTGTTGGAAGCTAATTCTAATGGCATATTGAATTTGCAGCCCTGATAACTTTCCCAAATGTTACAGCTAATGTTAACAAGCATGCAATCCCATAGACTTATAATGCATTTTGGCAGAGTGCTTTTGCAAGTGTTTCTGTTGCTTTTCCTTGATGCAAAACTTGTTGAAGGTGTAGTGTTGGAAGCTAATTCTAATGGCATATTGGATTTGCAGCCCTGATAACTTTCCCAAATGTTACAGCTAATGTTAACAAGCATGCAATCCCATAGACTTATAATGCATTTTGGCAGAGTGCTTTTGCAAGTGTTTCTGTTGCTTTTCCTTGATGCAAAACTTGTTGAAGGTGTAGTGTTGGAAGCTAATTCTAATGGCATATTGAATTTGCAGCCCTGATAACTTTCCCAAATGTTACAGCTAATGTTAACAAGCATGCAATCCCATAGACTTATAATGCATTTTGGCAGAGTGCTTTTGCAAGTGTTTCTGTTGCTTTTCCTTGATGCAAAACTTGTTGAAGGTGTAGTGTTGGAAGCTAATTCTAATGCCATATTGGATTTGCAGCCCTGACCACTTTCCCAAAAGTTAAAGCTAATGTTAACAAGCATGCAATCCCATAGACTTATAATGCATTTTGGCAGAGTGCTTTTGCAAGTGTTTCTGTTGCTTTTCCTTGATGCAAAACTTGTTGAAGGTGTAGTGTTGGAAGCTAATTCTAATGGCATATTGAATTTGCAGCCCTGATAACTTTCCCAAATGTTACAGCTAATGTTAACAAGCATGCAATCCCATAGACTTATAATGCATTTTGGCAGAGTGCTTTTGCAAGTGTTTCTGTTGCTTTTCCTTGATGCAAAACTTGTTGAAGGTGTAGTGTTGGAAGCTAATTCTAATGGCATATTGAATTTGCAGCCCTGATAACTTTCCCAAATGTTACAGCTAATGTTAACAAGCATGCAATCCCATAGACTTATAATGCATTTTGGCAGAGTGCTTTTGCAAGTGTTTCTGTTGCTTTTCCTTGATGCAAAACTTGTTGAAGGTGTAGTGTTGGAAGCTAATTCTAATGGCATATTGAATTTGCAGCCCTGATAACTTTCCCAAATGTTACAGCTAATGTTAACAAGCATGCAATCCCATAGACTTATAATGCATTTTGGCAGAGTGCTTTTGCAAGTGTTTCTGTTGCTTTTCCTTGATGCAAAACTTGTTGAAGGTGTAGTGTTGGAAGCTAATTCTAATGGCATATTGAATTTGCAGCCCTGATAACTTTCCCAAATGTTACAGCTAATGTTAACAAGCATGCAATCCCATAGACTTATAATGCATTTTGGCAGAGTGCTTTTGCAAGTGTTTCTGTTGCTTTTCCTTGATGCAAAACTTGTTGAAGGTGTAGTGTTGGAAGCTAATTCTAATGGCCATATTGAATTTGCAGCCCTGATAACTTTCCCAAATGTTACAGCTAATGTTAACAAGCATGCAATCCCATAGACTTATAATGCATTTTGGCAGAGTGCTTTTGCAAGTGTTTCTGTTGCTTTTCCTTGATGCAAAACTTGTTGAAGGTGTAGTGTTGGAAGCTAATTCTAATGGCATATTGAATTTGCAGCCCTGATAACTTTCCCAAATGTTACAGCTAATGTTAACAAGCATGCAATCCCATAGACTTATAATGCATTTTGGCAGAGTGCTTTTGCAAGTGTTTCTGTTGCTTTTCCTTGATGCAAAACTTGTTGAAGGTGTAGTGTTGGAAGCTAATTCTAATGCCATATTGGATTTGCAGCCCTGATAACTTTCCCAAATGTTACAGCTAATGTTAACAAGCATGCAATCCCATAGACTTATAATGCATTTTGGCAGAGTGCTTTTGCAAGTGTTTCTGTTGCTTTTCCTTGATGCAAAACTTGTTGAAGGTGTAGTGTTGGAAGCTAATTCTAATGGCATATTGGAATTTGCAGCCCTGATAACTTTCCCAAATGTTACAGCTAATGTTAACAAGCATGCAATCCCATAGACTTATAATGCATTTTGGCAGAGTGCTTTTGCAAGTGTTTCTGTTGCTTTTCCTTGATGCAAAACTTGTTGAAGGTGTAGTGTTGGAAGCTAATTCTAATGGCATATTGAATTTGCAGCCCTGATAACTTTCCCAAATGTTACAGCTAATGTTAACAAGCATGCAATCCCATAGACTTATAATGCATTTTGGCAGAGTGCTTTTGCAAGTGTTTCTGTTGCTTTTCCTTGATGCAAAACTTGTTGAAGGTGTAGTGTTGGAAGCTAATTCTAATGCCATATTGAATTTGCAGCCCTGATAACTTTCCCAAATGTTACAGCTAATGTTAACAAGCATGCAATCCCATAGACTTATAATGCATTTTGGCAGAGTGCTTTTGCAAGTGTTTCTGTTGCTTTTCCTTGATGCAAAACTTGTTGAAGGTGTAGTGTTGGAAGCTAATTCTAATGGCATATTGAATTTGCAGCCCTGATAACTTTCCCAAATGTTACAGCTAATGTTAACAAGCATGCAATCCCATAGACTTATAATGCATTTTGGCAGAGTGCTTTTGCAAGTGTTTCTGTTGCTTTTCCTTGATGCAAAACTTGTTGAAGGTGTAGTGTTGGAAGCTAATTCTAATGGCATATTGAATTTGCAGCCCTGATAACTTTCCCAAATGTTACAGCTAATGTTAACAAGCATGCAATCCCATAGACTTATAATGCATTTTGGCAGAGTGCTTTTGCAAGTGTTTCTGTTGCTTTTCCTTGATGCAAAACTTGTTGAAGGTGTAGTGTTGGAAGCTAATTCTAATGCCATATTGGATTTGCAGCCCTGACCACTTTCCCAAAAGTTAAAGCTAATGTTAACAAGCCTGCAATCCCATAGACTTATAATGCATTTTGGCAGAGTACTTTTGCAAGTGTTTCTGTTGCTTTTCCTTGATGCAAAACTTGTTGAAGGTGTAGTGTTGGAAGCTAATTCTAATGGCATATTGAATTTGCAGCCCTGATAACTTTCCCAAATGTTACAGCTAATGTTAACAAGCATGCAATCCCATAGACTTATAATGCATTTTGGCAGAGTGCTTTTGCAAGTGTTTCTGTTGCTTTTCCTTGATGCAAAACTTGTTGAAGGTGTAGTGTTGGAAGCTAATTCTAATGCCATATTGGATTTGCAGCCCTGACCACTTTCCCAAAAGTTACAGCTAATGTTAACAAGCATGCAATCCCATAGACTTATAATGCATTTTGGCAGAGTGCTTTTGCAAGTGTTTCTGTTGCTTTTCCTTGATGCAAAACTTGTTGAAGGTGTAGTGTTGGAAGCTAATTCTAATGGCATATTGGATTTGCAGCCCTGATAACTTTCCCAAATGTTACAGCTAATGTTAACAAGCATGCAATCCCATAGACTTATAATGCATTTTGGCAGAGTGCTTTTGCAAGTGTTTCTGTTGCTTTTCCTTGATGCAAAACTTGTTGAAGGTGTAGTGTTGGAAGCTAATTCTAATGGCATATTGGATTTGCAGCCCTGACAACTTTCCCAAAAGTTACAGCTAATGTTAACAAGCATGCAATCCCATAGACTTATAATGCATTTTGGCAGAGTGCTTTTGCAAGTGTTTCTGTTGCTTTTCCTTGATGCAAAACTTGTTGAAGGTGTAGTGTTGGAAGCTAATTCTAATGCCATATTGGATTTGCAGCCCTGACAACTTTCCCAAAAGTTACAGCTAATGTTAACAAGCATGCAATCCCATAGACTTATAATGCATTTTGGCAGAGTGCTTTTGCAAGTGTTTCTGTTGCTTTTCCTTGATGCAAAACTTGTTGAAGGTGTAGTGTTGGAAGCTAATTCTAATGGCATATTGGATTTGCAGCCCTGATAACTTTCCCAAAAGTTACAGCTAATGTTAACAAGCATGCAATCCCATAGACTTATAATGCATTTTGGCAGAGTGCTTTTGCAAGTGTTTCTGTTGCTTTTCCTTGATGCAAAACTTGTTGAAGGTGTAGTGTTGGAAGCTAATTCTAATGCCATATTGGATTTGCAGCCCTGACAACTTTCCCAAATGTTACAGCTAATGTTAACAAGCATGCAATCCCATAGACTTATAATGCATTTTGGCAGAGTGCTTTTGCAAGTGTTTCTGTTGCTTTTCCTTGATGCAAAACTTGTTGAAGGTGTAGTGTTGGAAGCTAATTCTAATGGCATATTGGATTTGCAGCCCTGAAACTTTCCCAAATGTTACAGCTAATGTTAACAAGCATGCCAATCCCATAGACTTATAATGCATTTTGGCAGAGTGCTTTTGCAAGTGTTCCTGTTGCTTTTCCTTTGATGCAAAACTTGTTGAAGGTGTAGTGTTGGAAGCTAATTCTAATGGCATATTGGATTTGCAGCCCTGACCACTTTCCCAAATGTTACAGCTAATGTTAACAAGCATGCAATCCCATAGACTTATAATGCATTTTGGCAGAGTACTTTTGCAAGTGTTTCTGTTGCTTTTCCTTGATGCAAAACTTGTTGAAGGTGTAGTGTTGGAAGCTAATTCTAATGGCCATATTGAATTTGCAGCCCTGATACTTTCCCAAATGTTACAGCTAATGTTAACAAGCATGCAATCCCATAGACTTATAATGGCATTTTGGCAGAGTGCTTTTGCAAGTGTTTCTGTTGCTTTTCCTTGATGCAAAACTTGTTGAAGGATGTAGTGTTGGAAGCTAATTCTAATGGCCATATTGGATTTGCAGCCCTGACCACTTTCCCAAAAGTTACAGCTAATGTTAACAAGCATGCAATCCCATAGACTTATAATGCATTTTGGCAGAGTGCTTTTGCAAGTGTTTTCTGTTGCTTTCCTTGATGCAAAACTTGTTGAAGGTGTAGTGTTGGAAGCTAATTCTAATGGCATATTGGAATTTGCAGCCCTGATAACTTTCCAAATGTTACAGCTAATGTTAACAAGCATGCAATCCCATAGACTTATAATGCATTTTGGCAGAGTGCTTTTGCAAGTGTTTCTGTTGCTTTTCCTTGATGCAAAACTTGTTGAAGGTGTAGTGTTGGAAGCTAATTCTAATGGCATATTGATTTGCAGCCCTGATAACTTTCCCAAATGTTACAGCTAATGTTAACAAGCATGCAATCCCATAGACTTATAATGCATTTTGGCAGAGTGCTTTTGCAAGTGTTTCTGTTGCTTTTCCTTGATGCAAACTGTTGAAGTGTAGTGTTGGAAGCTAATTTAATGCATATTGATTTGCAGCCCCGACCACTTTCCAAAAAGTTACAGCTAATGTTAACCAGCATGCAATCCATAGACTTATATGCATTTTGGCAGAGTGCTTTTCAAGTGTTCTGTGCTTTTCCTTGATGCAAAACTTGTTGAAGGTGTAGTGTTGGAAGCTAATTCAAATGCCATATTGGATTTGCAGCCCTGTACAACTTTCCCAAAGTTACAGCTAATGTTAGTCCAGAATGCAATCCATAGACTTGCTATGCATTTTGCCAGAGTGCTTTTGCAGGTTCTTGTTGCTTTTCCTTGATGCCAAAACTTGTTGAAGGTGTAGTGTTGGAAGCTAATTCTAATGGCATATTGAATTTGCAGCCCTGATAACTTTCCCAAATGTTACAGCTAATGTTTAACAAGGCATGCAATCCCATAGACTTATAATGCATTTTGGCAGAGTGCTTTTGCAAGTGTTTCTGTTGCTTTTCCTTGATGCAAAACTTGTTGAAGGTGTAGTGTTCTAAGCTAATTCTAATGGCATATTGAATTTGCAGCCCTGACCACTTTCCCAAACGTTACAGCTAATGTTAACAAGCCTGCAATCCCATAGACTTATAATGCATTTTGGCAGAGTGCTTTTGCAAGTGTTTCTGTTGCTTTTCCTTGATGCAAAACGTGTTGAAGGTGTAGTGTTCTAAGCTAATTCTAATGGCATATTGAATTTGCAGCCCTGATAACTTTCCCAAATGTTACAGCTAATGTTAACAAGCATGCAATCCCATAGACTTATAATGCATTTTGGCAGAGTGCTTTTGCAAGTGTTTCTGTTGCTTTTCCTTGATGCAAAACTTGTTGAAGGTGTAGTGTTGGAAGCTAATTCTAATGCCATATTGGATTTGCAGCCCTGACAACTTTCCCAGAAGTTACAGCTAATGTTATCCAGAGTGCATTCCCATAGACTTGCTATGCATTTTGGCAGAGTGCTTTTGCATGTGTTTCTGTTGCTTTTCCTTGATGCAAAACTTGTTGAAGGTGTAGTGTTGGAAGCTAATTCTAATGCCATATTGGATTTGCAGCCCTGACAACTATCCCACAAGATACAGCTAATGTTATCCAGAATGCATTCCCATAGACTTGCTATGCATTTTGGCAGTGTGCTTTTGCAAGTGTTTCTGTTGCTTTTCCTTGATGCAAAACTTGTTGAAGGTGTAGTGTTGGAAGCTAATTCTAATGGCATATTGGATTTGCAGCCCTGACCACTTTCCCAAAAGTTACAGCTAATGTTATCCAGAATGCATTCCGATAGACTTGCTATGCATTTTGGCAGAGTGTTTTTGCAAGTGTTCCTGTTGCTTTTCCTTGATGCAAAACTTGTTGAAGGTGTAGTGTTGGAAGCTAATTCTAATGGCATATTGAATTTGCAGCCCTGATAACTTTCCCAAATGTTACAGCTAATGTTAACAAGCATGCAATCCCATAGACTTATAATGCATTTTGGCAGAGTGCTTTTGCGAGTGTTCCTGTTGCTTTTCCTTGATGCAAAACTTGTTGAAGGTGTAGTGTTGGAAGCTAATTCTAATGCCATATTGAATTAGCAGCAAATTTACAGCTAATGTTAAACAGAATGCATTCTTATAGACTTACAATGCATTTTGGCAGAGTGCATTTGCAAGTGTTCCTGTTGCTTTTCTCTGATTCAAAACTTGTTGAAGGTATAGTGTTGGAAGATTATTCTAATGCCATATTGAATTTGCAGCCCTGACACTTTGCCAAAAGCTACAGCTAATGTTAACCAGAATGCATTCCCTTATACTTACAATGCATTTTGGCAGAGTGCTTTGGCAAGTGTTCCTGTTGCTTTTCCTTGATGCAAAACTTGTTGAAGGTGTAGTGTTGGAAGTTAATTCTAATGCCATTTTGAATTTGCAGCCCTGACAACTTTCCCAAAAGTTACAGCTAACCTTGCTTTGCTGTAACTTTTGAGAAAGTTATCAGGGATACAAATTCTATATGGAGTTAGAATTAGCTTCCAACACTACATCTTCAACTAGTTTTTCATCAAGGACAAGCAACAGGAACACTTGCAAAATCACTGTGTCAAATTGCAATGTATGTCTATGGAAGGCATTCAGGATAAAATGGCATTAGTATTAGCTTCCAACACAACACCTTCAACAAGTTTTGCATCATGGAAAAGCAGCAGGAACACTTGCAAAAGCACTGTGCAAAAATGCATTGTAAGTCTATGGGGAGGGGCGTGGCTAGCGCGTGGAACTGATGGCTGCTTGACTCCACAGCTCTCCGTGCAGAACATCGATTTTAGCTAATTTTAGCAGCCTTAAGTGAGCCCCTTTTCACTAATAAGCTGGGTGAAGGTCCAGAGATGTCGCAGCAGTGGACCAAAGTAAGTTCCCTGAAGAAATACAGCTCTCCCACACCGCGGAGGCTGTCGGAGTTCTTCCAGGATGAAAACAAAGATGGCGACCGTGACTATATGCCTAGGCCCAGCCACGAGGCAGGCTATAGCACTACAGCACCGATAGACCAAAGGAATCGTTTTACCCCTCTATACACTCCCTATCGGAAGAGAACTCAAACGGGCATGGAAGAAGTGAGTGATGAGGAAGAAAATAGCGCTGGTGGATCTAAGGTGAGCTTTGGGGATGGCAGAGATCGTAGCCCCATGAAACCATATATGCCCCTACAGACATCACCCCAGCCCACATTAGCCCAGCCTGCAACTCAGTCTGCAGTAACTAATCTGGATGACTCAGGCCCTCAAGCAGGCCAAGATCCTCAACCCACACTCCGGTCATCTATCTATCCATACCACCCACCCCCCCTGCCCGCACATCCAGCTCCAGCAAGCAGTGCTTCGGATTTCATGTCATCCTTCCCAGAATCGGAACAGCCCATGACCCAAGCCCTTTTTAAAAGCTTTATGATGTCCTTTGCTTGTGAAATGAAAAATAATATGTCGGATGTCAGAGGGGACTTGCAAGCACTTGCAGGCTATATGTCTAATCATATGAAGGAGACTGATCAAAAAATTACTAGGCTGGAGAATAGGATTGTTGAAATGACTGCAGCTCACAATGTACTTGTGGACGCACATAAAGATTTAATGAAAGAAAATAAGTGGATAAAGGAAAAACTGGCAGATGGGGAGGATAGAAACCGGAGGAATAATGTGAAAATTAGAGGAGTATCTGAAACTGTGAGTACTATTGAGCTGAAAGACTATGTTAAGAATCTTCTGCACACTGCTTTTCCTACTTTGCCAGAAAGTGAGCTGATAATAGACAGAGCTCACAGGCTACCCAAACCTGGAAACATACCTAAACATCTTCCTAGAGATGTTATTACACGGATACATTTTTTTCATGTCAAGGAAATGTTGCTGGATGCTACTAGAGAAGGGAGAAAACTACCAGAAGAATACAAAGATCTCTCGATATACCAAGATTTGTCCCAGGCCACACTACAGACAAGACGGAGTTTCTCTGAGATTACTACTACACTGCGATATAAGAAAATTCCATACGCATGGGGATTCCCCCCTAAGCTAATTATAAATGATAACAACACCCAATATGTGATCAGAAGTCCAAAAGAAGGCCACGAACTTCTCAGCAAATGGAATATCCCTATCTTTGTGCCCAAAGATTCAAGGAGAGATAAACCCTCTCACCTACCGACTTCTACTAAACCAACATCAATCAAACCATCCCCAATGGACACTACCCAGCCTCTACCTGACACAGACAGAAACGAAGAGGCCATAGCCGGCACCTGAAACGCCTGATGTTCAATCACAAACTTATTCCCCACACTTAAACTTCTCCTTTTGGGAACTTTTTGTTTTTCCCTGTAGGAGAAAGTTTTACTGGAGAATTTGGCCTGATAGGTCAATTGAACTCCTTTTTTTTGTTTCTTGAAGTTTTTCTTCTCTGCTGAACTCTTTTTATTTTCCTTCTTTTTTTTCATAAGACTTGGAGCTGTGAACTGATTTCCTTTTTTCCCTTTTTTGGTGTTACTTGGTGATATTTGTGGAGGTAGAACCGGATGCCTCTGCTTCTTTTACCAATGATTTGGTTATATTTCTTCTTTTTTGGTTTTAGTTTTAGTTGTAATGGTTGTGCATATTAATGTCCCTACTAACTAATTTTTTTACACACAGATCTGAGATAAAAGTACATGGTCAGTTATCCTGTGACCTGCTGAAGGCTCTAACGGAGATATCTTTGATTAATCTTTTTTCTTTAGGTACAGCAGATGGATGGCAAAATGACACAGGAATGTAAAATATTGTCCTTGAATGTGAGAGGGCTGAACTCATTCAGAAAAAGGTATTTACTGCATAAATTGGTCAAAGAACAAAATACTGATATAGTTTGTCTTCAAGAGACACATTTAAATAAGATTTCCGCAAGTAAACTTAAAATAGATCAATTCTCCAAAATTTATCATTCAACATATACAAAAAAGAAAAAAGCTGGGGTTTGTATAGCTATTAGAGACACTCTGGGACTTTCTGCAGTGAGGATGGTAGATTGGTGATGATTTCTGGATCTATTAACTCCCAAGAATATACTTTTGCTAATATATATGCCCCAAATACTCGTCAAATTAATTATATTAATAAACAGCTTAAGAAACTTGAAAATTTCACTAAAGGTAAACTATTTATTCTTGGAGATCTTAATTCTGTAATTGACCCAAAACTAGATTGTACATCTAAAACCAGAAAGACTTTTTCCATACTACATCCTTCATTAATTAAATTTGAGCTCTTTGACACTTGGAGGTGTGCTCACCCTAATGAAAAACAGTATAACTATTACTCACCAATCTACAAATCCTTCACAAGAATAGATCATTGTTTTACGGATAGGTTCTCTTTGCCACTAGTCTCAGACGTGGAAATAGGTCCCAGAGTCTGGTCCGAACACTCCCCCTTAATTGTAAAATTTCATTTACAAAATTCCGCTTTACAATCAATTAATTGGAGATTAAACAAATTTATTTTAAATTCGGAACATACATTCCCTATTATCAAGAAAGATTTACTTGAGTACTTCAAATTCAATGACACTGAAGACATTTCAAGAACATCACTCTGGAATGCACATAAAGCATATATGCGAGGTGTCTTGATGAAGCAAAGTGCCATACAGAAAAGGAAAATTAGAGAGAAAACTGATTTATTGTTGAATAAAATTAAAGACTTAGAAAAAGAGATATTTAGTAATAATAAAACAGATTTGATTCAGACTTTAGAGGGAACTAGACAAGAGCTTGCCGATATGATGTATTATCAATATGATAAATGGCAAACTATGCTCAAGCAGAATTGGTATTATGAAGGAAACAAAGCAGGGAAAGTTATGGCGAGGAAAATTAAAGGAAAACGAATTTACCAAAGAATAATTAAAATTAGACATCCCCATACAAAAACTGAAGTTCATCAACCTAGAGATATAGTAAATGCCCTAGCCACTTATTATGAAGACCTTTATAATTTAGAGAATGACCCAAACACTCATAATCCAGATACGCAAGAAATAGATAATTATTTAGATAAAATAACTCTTCCCTCACTGTCAGACTTTGAACAAGAATCTCTTTCGGTCCCTTTCTCTCAACAGGAAGTAGAAAATGCTATTAACATCCTAAAAAAAGACAAAACTCCTGGCCCTGATGGTTTCACTAATGACTGTTATAAAAAATATGTAAGTATTCTGGTTAAACCTCTCACGGCCCTATTCAATGAAGCAGCTACTTTAGGTACATTTCCCAAAGAATCATTGACAGCTTTAATTTCGACCATTCCTAAAGATGATAAAGATCCAACAGACCCTGGTAACTATAGGCCTATCTCCCTTTTAAATACAGATATAAAAATTTATGCTAGAGTCCTAGCTAATAGATTAATTCCCTTAATGCCCCAACTTATACACACAGATCAAGTAGGATTTATAAAAGGAAGATCTACATGTGATGAAACAAGGAAAGCCCTTGCTCTATTGTATGAACTTCAGCTCTGTCGAACGCCTACCCTCCTAGTCTCTTTAGATGCGGAAAAGGCGTTCGACAGAGTTAACTGGCTGTACTTGTCTAGAGTTCTAACAAAATTTGGAATCCCTGGTTTCCTTCATAAAGCAATTCTTGCTTAATACACTCAACCTTCTGCTAAAGTATTGTCATCTGGTTCTGTGTCTGATCCCTTTAATATTAAAAATGGTACCCGTCAGGGTTGCCCACTATCTCCACTGATCTTTAATTTAACGTTAGAGCCCTTAGCCCAACAAATAAGGAACAATCCCCAAATCCATGGTATAAAATTAGGAAAATTACATATTAAACTGGGTTTGTATGCGGATGATATTATTTTATATCTTCAAAAACCACTTGTATCACTGCCAAATGTTACTGAGGAATTGGAAAACTTTTCTCGTGTATCATTTTACAAACTAAATGAGAAGAAAACGGTTATTCTCCCATGTTATGTGTCTAAAAAAATGAAAGAAACTCTTAAAAATTCATGCCACTATTCAATCAATTAAATATTTAGGTATTCAATTAACCCCCAATCTTGCACAAATTTATAAGGAAAATTATAGTCCCTGGTTATCCAAAATTAAGAATAAATTAGAGGCTTTAGAAAAAATGGAATATTCTTGGCTTGGAAGGATAGCCGCATTCAAAATGATGGTATTGCCTCAGTTACTATACTTGTTTCGGAATCTTCCAGTAAAAGTACCTCAAATTTTTTTTAATACTATTCAAAAACTATTAAACAAATATATTTTGATGAATAGGAAAGCAAGATTCTCTAATAAAATATTGACAGCTCATGTATCTAACCTAGGATTGGGTTCACCTAATCTAGAACTATATTATAAATCGACGGTTTTAGATCAATCCAGGTCGATCTGGACGGAAGATTATGATAAGCAGTGGTTACAAATCGAAGAAGAACAACTTCCATATAGATCGTATAAAAGGTATTTAGAATCCAGATTAACCTGGGGGGTCAAGCTGAATGCAATTAACCCAATAACAATCAATACCATAAAGATCTGGAGAGAACTGTCAAATCTATATAAAAAAGATGTATTAGCCTTATCATTTAAACCTCCCCTGAACTTATTACATATTGTTATTAAAAATATTGCAGTAGACAACTGGATTAAATGTGGATTAACATTAGTAGAGGATTTGCTGGAGGATTCCGAGATTAGAACCCTTGAATATCTTAACATGAAGTATAATATTCCATTATCAGATAAACCAATCTATGACAAAATACATAAATTTCTAACCAAATATCCCTACAGTCCACTTACAATATCACCCAAAATTAACAAAATCATACAACCAGAAGGAACTAAATTAAAAGGTACATCTATCCTTTAGAGTTCATTCCTTGAAATGAAAGAAACTTTTCCTAAATGGCAGATGACTAGTTGGCAGAAGTATTTAAATTATGAAATAGACACAGAAGAGTGGGAGATGACTATTAGATCTTTAAGAAAGTCATCTCATTGTGTTGCATATCATGAAGGTCTTCTTAAGAACATTTGGCAGTGGTACATGACCCCAGAAAAAATCTCCAGATTTGATGTTAATTCATCCTCACTATGTTGGAGGGGTTGCAACCTGACGGGTACCATAGAACATATTTTTTGGGTTTGCCCCAAACTTCAGAAGTTGAGGGAAGATATTGGACATTTGCTTAATAAATTACCAATGTCGATACAGCCTATACCACCAGGGGTGATCCTGGCCCCTCCGCCGCCTGAGGCAACAACAGTTGCTGCTGCCCCCCCCCCTGGAAATTCGCTCTTAAAGTACCAGAAGCAGCATTTTTGCCGCCCCTTGTACCTAGTGGGGCGCTGCCGCCTGAGGCGACAGCCTCAACTCGCCTCATTGGCGAAGCACCCCTGTATACCACCTGGCATGGCATTACTTCACCTGGGTACAGGAGATCTACCACCTCAGGAGAGACTAATCATAAACCACATTTTCATGGTGACCAGAAACTTAATTGCTTCTAACTGGAAAACTAAATTTACTCCTACAATTAAAGAGATTATTAGAAAAGTAGAATCTAATTTATTAGCAGAAAAAGCTTGGGCAATACGTTGTGGTACTTTACAGTCTTTCCTGGGAACGGTTGGTCTCTGGCCTACTATCTATGATAAATCTACAGTTTTGGAATTTTGAGGTGTCATGGATCTTGGAATGCTCAATGATTAGTCCTATTTCGATTCCTTCTTATGCTTTTGAAATATCAAGTATACAATCTCTTGAACTATACCTGAATCAAACATTATAGATTGATTGAGTTCGGCCCTCACCATCCTGGACAACATTATGGATAACACATTGGATGACCAAAGAAACTAAACAGTTCTTTTATCTCGCATGGGACACAACAGATGCACTGTAGTTTAGATTAGGATAGATAAAAAAGGTTACAGTTTAAGAAAAAACAATAGTTAAACTTTAGTTTTATTGGAATTAAAACTGATATTTGAAACTGATATTTGAAGGGGTTCTCACTCACAGTAAATTAATAGTTATTATGTAGGTTAACTATGAGATTTAAGATGTATATCTGGAAAATATAGTGGTATAGTAGAAATATTAGCTTCACTCTCTAGAGTCTAGATTCTAAATCCCCCATTTCCCAAGTTGAGAAATACCCGATACAACTATTGTTTTGGAATGCCACAAGATAATTCTTTAACAATTTGGTAATTTTAGGGTATACAGATTATTTTTACTAACATATTATAAATGAAGTTAAAACTTCTAAGATATAACAGCTCTTTGAGATTTTGTTATTAAACTTATAATCATATGTCAAAACCTATTTTTTGACCCTCATATTGTTTAATTAGTTATTATTAATACAGTAGGTGGTATTAATCATTGTTTACCTTTTCTCTTTATTACCTACTTGTTTGATGGGCTTACTCGTGTGCTGGCATACAGGTACGCCTACATCATAGCTTATTTGCGCATTTACACGATGAAGTGTGTGTGGTTACGCATTTATACTGTTACACATACACATGTTGATACGGGATATAATGTATAATTACGCATATGCTTACGCGTGTGTTCACACATGCAATTACGCAAACTATACATAGAATATGCGTTTCAATTCGATCACTGACAGAGTATTGTTACTAAAACTGTTACAGAATATAAAACATATTGTGATATATATTGCTCATTACTTATGTATGTTACTCACTTACAATTAATAACTCACCATTCAAATTTCAATTTTCAACGTTTACATAATTTATGGATTGTAGATGTATGGTAATAACACTCTTTATTTTGTTTTGAAGATCTATACTGTTAACGTACATTTTGTATTTGATTTTAATGCCTTTACCACCAAATACATTATTGTATATGTTATATAATCTAAAAATTCCAATAAAAACTATTGAAATTGTAAGTCTATGGGAATGCATTCTGGTTAACATTAGCTGAAAGTTTTGGGAAAGTTTTCAGGGCTGCAAATTCAATATGGCATTAGAATTAGCTTCCAACACTACACCTTCAACAAGTTTTGCATCAAGGAAAAACAACAGGAACTCTTGCAAAAGCACTCTGCCAAAATGCATAGCAAGTCTATGGGAATGCATTCTGGTTAACATTAGCTGTAACTTTAGGGAACAAAAAGGAACACCAAGAGCCCCAATAGTGTAATATGTGTTTACAAGGAGTAATGGTAGAGTAAACAAGTTAATACTCACAAACCAGGGTTACCGATAGGCAACCACTGTATAGGCAGGTGGGGAGATTATCCTGACCCCACTCAGGAATAAGACGTCGCTCTCTGTAGAAGAAGAAAACGGGGATGATACCCCTCCACTCGGGGTGGACTCGATATGGTAGTAAGACAAAACAGAGGCGCCAAAAGGATAAAAATAGCTAAAAGCACTTAAAAACCCAATGGGTAATTCAGAAGAGCTAGTAATGAACTTACCTCCTCCAAGCAGACACCAACGAAAGTGGTAATTTTCAATAATAGTTTATTCACAAAACAGTATTGCAACGCGTTTAGCAGGCATTTCCTGCTTCATCAGGCAATATGGAACGGGAACAAAAACAACTAAAAAAACACAGAGACAGGCAAATTTGTAAAATATTATTGTATACAGCTGTTCGGATTATGGGAAAGTGTGGATACTAAGTGATGCCCTTGGGCCAAGTATATGGGGGGGAGGGGACATGTCCATGCCGTCTCCAATATGTTGGCAGGACAACACAAGTTGCCCGGAGCCGTATAGGCCAACATAAAAGGAACATTATTAATAAATTTCCTATGCACAGCGTGTCACGTCACTATCACAGAACACATAACAGCAGCCCCGACACCTTTTCTATCACACTTATCGACTCCATCAGTTCTGCAGATTCTGCAGCCTTTGATTTTTTAAAAAAACGAGAAATGTACTGGATCCAGACCCTCAGGACCCTGGTACCTGAGGGTCTTAATGAAGTTTTAGAAAAACTCTATTAATTCTTCTTATATCATTCCATATGCCATATTGTTCCGTTTTATGTTTTATCAGTCCTCTCTTTTAGTAGCCTTTTTATCTAGTTTTATTGCACTTATTCATATATATTTGATGCTTTTATGACCGATTATTTATATTACTTCGCAATATTTCGGAAAAGGTGATGTGCATATCTGGTTGCATACTTTTGCATGATTGCCTGCATAGTTTTGCATAAAAAAATTTTTTATGCATTATTTTTATAATCGGTCTAGGTATTTATATTTTGTTTAACATTATTTTTATTCATCGTTGTTTAGAGTTTTTACATCAGGTTTTTTTTTTTTTTTTTTTTTTATTCAATGCTGTTTAGAGTTCAAATATCAGGTTCTTTTTATGTGTGTAATTTTTATGTGTGTATGTATATATTTATATATTTATATGCATTCCTTTGCATTTTCATTGGTTATGACACTTTATTAGCCCCAACCAAAATGGTCGTTTATACCACGATCTATTTTCCACCACCAATATGGCTACATCATCTCCTATTTGTCTTTCCTCCAACTAGTCACACTATATAACACGCCCAGGCATCCTCAAGCAGCACAGAGGCGCCTGGCGTGTTTATACAAAGACACTGGTAAGATTATATCTATTCCTTCTTAAAAGTTATTGATTTCCACTTTTTCTTGTTGTCTTTAGTCATTTGTGCTACATCCCCTTGTTTTAAATATACCTTAGTTCACTAATTTATGTCTCCCACATAGTTTAATTTTATGTTTCCTACCCAGATACTTTATGTTTCTCATTTAGACTAATATATACCAGCAGCCTATTCCCCATGTCCATCAGCATTTGCTTTCCCATGCTGTGAATTATTCCTCTTTTTCTTGTTTTCCCCTCCCCCCACATACTTCCCATTAATTAGTCACACTATATAACACGCTCAGGCGTCCTCAAGCAGCACAGAGGCGCCTGGCGTGTTTATATAAAGACACTGGAAAGTTTTTTTCACTTTATCTTAATTTCATTGATTTCTTTTGTTGGTTTAGTCATCTGTGCTACATCCCCTGGCTTTAAATATACCCTAGGTCACGTTCTTTATTATGTTACTATTGTATGTCTCCTATTATGTCTCCCACCAAGATTAATATTTTACAAATTTGCCTGTCTCTGTGTTTTTTTAGTTGTTTTTGTTCCCGTTCCATATTGCCTGATGAAGCAGGAAATGCCTGCGAAACGCGTTGCAATACTGTTTTGTGAATAAACTATTATTGAAAATTACCACTTTCGTTGGTGTCTGCTTGGAGGAGGTAAGTTCATTACTACCTCCTCTGAATTACCCATTGGGTTTTTAAGTGCTTTTAGCTATTTTTATCCTTTTGGCGCCTCTGTTTTGTCTTACTACCGTAACTTTAGGGAAAGTTGTCAGGGCTGCAAATTCAAAATGGCATTAGTATTAGCTTCCAACACTACACCTTCAACAAGCTTTGCATCAAGGAAAAGCAACAGGAACACTTGCAAAAGCACTCTGCCAAAATGCATTGTAAGTCTGATGGAATGCATTCTGGTTAACATTAACTGTAACTTTTGGGAAAGTTGTCAGGGCTGCAAATTATGTCTATGGGTCTACTCCCATAGACATACATTGCAGTTTGACACAGTGATTTTGCAAGTGTTACTGTTGAAAAACTAGTTGAAGGTGTAGTTTTGGACGCTACATCCTATGACAATTTGACATTGCTACTTTCCCGTAATACCATAGGGAGAGAAAAACCCAAAAAGTCTCCTTCATTTCCAGATCAGTCAAAATTGACCGATCACAAGAGGACGTTCCAATCCATGTCAAAGACTGCCTATCAACAACATAGCCCTTTGCCTAAACTCTATGACAGTGTGACATCACCGCTAGCCCGAAATACCATAGGGAAAGAACAACATACAAAGTGTTCTTCATTTCCATGTCATTCAAAATTGACCAATCACAAGAGGACTTTCCAATCCATGTCAAAGACTGCCTGTCAACAACAAAGCCCATTGCCTAGGCTCTATGTTAATTTTTACATCGCCGCTATCCCGTAATACCATAGGGAGAGAGCAACCCACCAAGTCTGCTTCTTTTCCATATCAGTCAAAGCTGACCCATCACAAGAGGACTTTCCATTCCATGTCAAAGACTGCCTGTAAACAACACAGCCCTTTGAATATTATAGATCACCCTTTCCATTCAAAAGAATAGGAAGACCCACACACATCTGTCACAAGAGCTGTCAGACACATAGCCCTTTGCCTAAACTCAATGACAATTTGACATCACCCAATCCCTTCCATGATAAGATCTGACATTCCAACACAAAGATATGTGTTGAGCTGTGCCAAGTAAGCCTCAACTTCCCTATCCTGTAATACCATATGGAAAGAGAAACCCACCAAGTCTCCTTCTTTTCCATATCAGTCAAAGATGACCAACAAGAGGACTTTCCAATCCATGTCAAAGACTGCCTGTCAACAACATAGCCTTTTGCCTAGGCTGTATGACAATCTGACATCGCCGCTATCCCATAATACCATAGGGAGAGAACAACCCACCAAGTCTCCTTCTTTTCCATCTCAGTCAAAGTTGACCAATCACAAGAGAACTTTCCAATCCATGTCAAAGACTGCCTGTGAACAACATAGCCCTTTGCCTAGGCTCTATGACAATTTGTCATCGCCGCTATCCCGTAACACCATAGGGAGAGAACAACCCATCAAGTCTCCTTAATTTCCATCTCAGTCAAAGTTGATCAATCACAAGAGGACTTTTCAATCCATGTCAAAAGACTGCCTCTCAACAACATAGCCCTTTGCCTATTATAAATTACCCTCTTCCATTCAAAAGAATAGGAAGACCCACACCCATCTCTCACAAGAGCTGTCAGACACATAGCCGTTTGCCTAGACTCAATGACAATTTGACATCACCTTTTTTTTTTTTTTTTTTTATTTATTAAAAATTATACAAAATTAAAAATACATTTCACACAAAATTTTCATAGTCTTTGAACAAAACATGGAAAAAGCAAAAGGACATTAAGAAAAAATCCATGATTTCCATTTTTTTGTTTTCCAAATTCCTTCAGCATCATAACCAAGTTTCCTCTTGTCACTAATTACATAAAGGAAAAGTCTTGCCCAAATCAAACCTATACAATCATTCACATTAATTTCACATTGTTTAAATACATATAGATTTCTAGAATCCCACAAAGTTTCTTTCACACAATTCACTAAGAACCATAACACTCTAGCTTTATCATGATTCAGTCCACACAAACCAAACATAACCATTTCATACGTCAGACATTCAACATCTGTTAAACCTTTTATCAGATTTTTCAAACGACTCCACACTTCTTTTGCGTATCCGCACTCCCAAAATATGTGTGGTATATGCTCTGTTCCTCCACAGGTCTCTCTGGGACATTGTTCGTTATTTATAAGGTTCCTCCTTCTTTGAAACACTCTAGTTGGAAGACATGATTTTACACACATCCACGCCAAATCTTTCTGTCTATTTGTCAATTCTTTTTTACAAACGTTTTTCCATACAGTCTTGCTTTCATCAAAAGTCAATCCATCCACTCCTTCCATCTCTTCTTTAGCATCCAGTAAACTCAAAACCTTTTTTCTTTCACACCAAGATACTGCACTTACACTTTCCAAACCATTCCGTCTTATACATCTTCCCACTCTCACATAAAACCAAGGTGCTTCAAAACATACGGGCTTCCTCAGATCAACAGTACATAAACCATATCTTCTCAAAACACTCCCCCCAACATATCTCACCATACACCCAGCCAAACTTTCTTTCTTACTCAAGTGGAACGAGTGGACAGATTATTGGCAGGGGCTGGAGAAGACCCAGCAGTCTTGGTACGCATAGGTACCAATGACAAAGTTAGAGGAGGTGGTGAAGTCCTCAAAAATGATTTTAAAAAACTAGGTTCAAAGCTGAGGGCGAGGACTTCCAAGGTAATTTTCTCAGAGATATTACCTGAGCCACGAGCAACGCTAAGGAGACAGCGGGAGCGTAGGGAGATTAATGTGTGGCTGAAAGATTGGTGTAGGGAGGAGGGTTTTGGGTTTTTGGAGAACTGGGCTGATTTTTCAGTCGGCTACAGGCTCTTTGCTAGGGATGGGCTGCACCTCAATGATGATGGGGCAGCTGTTTTGGGAGAGAAGATGGCTAGAGGGTTGGAGGAGATTTTAAACTAGGTGTGGGGGGGGAAGGTTCAGTAAAAGATTCAGTGGTAGACAGAAAGGGAAAATGGGGGAGGAGATTTGGCTGGGGATACTGTTAAGGATAGGGAGGACCACATGTCATATGTTCAATATGGTGCCAGTATTAAATGTATGTTTACAAATGCAAGAAGTCTGACTGGTAAAATGGGAGAGCTGGAGCTGCTGGTGATGGAAGGAAAATATGATGTGATTGGTGTGGCCGAAACATGGCTGAATGAGTCGCATGACTGGGCAGTAAATATCAGTGGCTATACTTTGTTTCGGAGGGACAGAGGCAATAGAAAAGGAGGAGGGGTATGTCTGTATGTTAGGCAGGATTTAAAAGCTCATATAAAGGAGGAGGTTATGTTAGAAAATGAGGGGGCAGAAGTCGTATGGGTGGAATTCTTCACCAATTGTAAAGATTCCAGCAAATTAATTGTAGGCGTATGCTATAGACCCCCTAATGTAAGTGAGGAGGAAGAGACAAAGCTCCTAATGCAAATAGAAAAGGCTGCTAGTTTAGGTAAAGTAATGATAATGGGGGATTTTAATTACCCAGATATTGACTGGAACAATGGTACTGCTAGATCAGTTAATGGGAACAAGTTTATAAACTTATTGCACGACAATTTTTTAGCACAGGTTGTTGAGGAGCCTACCAGAAAAAATGCTATTCTTGATTTAGTGATCTCAAATGACCCAGAACTTGTAGAAAATGTGCAAGTCATTGAACCCCTGGGTAATAGTGACCATAAGGTTATATCTTTTAATGTCTGGTGCAAAAAACAAAAATATACTGGGGCAACAAAAACCATGAATTTTGCAAAAGCTAATTTTAGTGCCTTGAGGGCTGCCCTACAGAGCATTGATTGGGGCATTAGGTTTTCAGCTAAAAATACAGAACAGAAATGGTTGTCCTTTAAAATGATATTAAATCATTACTGTTCTCAATTTATTCCCTTAAGGACTAAACGTAGAAGCTCTAAGAATCATCCTGTGTGGCTTAATACAGAAGTAATGAAGTTAATGGGAAAGAAGAGAAAGGCATTTAAAAACTACAAATCTGTAGGGACAGAAGCTGCATTTAATGAATATAAACACTGTAATAAATGTTGTAAATCAGCAATCCGGAAGGCTAAGAAAAGAAATGAAGAGTTAATTGCGGTGGAGGTGAAAACTAACCCTAAAAAGTTTTTTAAATATATTAATAGTAAAAAGATGCAGGTTGAGAGTGTTGCTCCATTAAATAATGGTACCAGTATGGTTGTAACAGATACAGAAAAGGCAAATGTGTTAAATCAGTTCTTTTCTTCAGTGTATACAATAGAGGAGTCTGGGTTCACAGGCTCACTTAATAACTGCACGAATGGTTCAGCTCAATCTAGTCAGTGGCTGACTCAGGATATGATTCAAAAAGCTTTAATACAAATTAATGTAAACAAGGCTCCAGGGCCTGATGGCATACACCCCCGGGTTCTAAGAGAGCTTAGTTAAGTTTTAGACCAGCCCTTATTTCTGATTTTCTCAGATTCACTGTCATCTGGTATGGTGCCTATGGATTGGAGAAAAGCTGATGTTATTCCAATATTTAAAAAGGGATTACTTTTTTTACCTAATGAATGGCATTATGAGCAACAATCAGCATGACTTTATGAAGGATAGGTCATGTCAGACGAATTTGATTGCATTTTATGATGTGGTAAGTAAGATTCTGGATAGTGGGGGGGCAGTAGATGTGATCTATTTGGATTTTGCCAAAGCGTTTGATACTGTGCCCCACAAACGACTGCTTTCTAAACTAAGGTCTGTTGGGCTTAATGAAGTTGTTTGCACGTGGATAGGAAACTGGCTACAGGATCGGGTACAGAGGGTGGTTGTTAATGGGACATTCTCTACTTGGAGTAAGGTTCTTAGTGGGGTCCCCCAGGGCCTCAGTATTGGGTCCACTTTTATTTAACTTGTTCATTAATGACTTAGGGGAGGGTGTTGTAAGTAATGTATCAGTGTTTGCAGATGACACAAAATTATCCAGCCCAATTAATTCCATCCAGGACGTGGCATCCTTGCAACATGATCTTGACAAACTGGCAATCTGGGCAGCTAAGTGGGCAAATGAGATTCAATGTTGATAAATGTAAAGTCATGCACCTGGGATGTAAAAATATCCAAGCCACTTATACCCTTAATGGGACTGCACTAGGCAAATCCATTATGGAAAAGGACCTTGGAGTCCTTGTAGATGATAAACTTGGCTGTAGCAAGCAATGCCAGTCCACAGCATCAAGGGCAAATAAGGTCTTGAGCTGTATTAAAAGGGGCATAGAGTCAAGGGAGGAGGGGGTCATTCTTCCACTGTATAGAGCACTTGTAAGGCCCCATCTAGAATATGCCGTACAGTTTTGGTCTCCATCACTCAAACAGGACATTATTGTATTAGAGAGGGTACAGAGAAGGGCAACTAAGCTGGTAAAAGGTATTGAAAATCTTAGCTATGAGGAAAGACTGGCCAAATTGGAGATGTTCACGCTGGAGAAGAGGCGCTTAAGGGGTGATATGATGACTATGTATAAATATATAAGGGGATCATATAATAATCTCTCTAATGCTTTATTTACCAGTAGGTCTTTCCAGCTGACACGAGGTCACCCATTCCGATTAGAAGAAAAGAGGTTCCGCCTAAATATTCGGAAGGGGTTTTTTACAGTGAGAGCTGTGAAGATGTGGAATTCTCTCCCTGAATCAGTTGTACAGGCTGATACATTAGATAGCTTTAAGAAGGGGTTGGATGGCTTTTTAGCAAGTAAGGGAATACAGGGTTATGGGAAATAGCTCATAGTACAAGTTGATCCAGGGACTAGTCCGATTGCCATTTTGGAGTCAGGAAGGAATTTTTCCCCCTCTAAGGCAAATTGGAGAGGCTTCAGATAGGTTTTTTGCCTTCCTCTGGATCAACTGGCAGATAGGTAGTTAATAAAAAAAAAAAAAAAAGGTTGAACTCGATGGACATGTGTCTTTTTTCAACCTTACTTACTATGTTACTATGTTACTATGTAAGTTCACACACATACTTACATACTTGACAGCCAAAAAAAGTTCCACATTAACCATCCCTTTTCCTCCATTCAATTTCTTCTTCATCACTTTCTCTCTTTTTAATCTTTCCATTTTGGAATTCCACAGGAAACAAAAAATGGACCGAATAATTCTACGTAAAACTTTAGGTCTGTAGGTGGAAAGGCCATATTAATATATAACAAAATAACAAAATAGGCATAAGCTTTTATAATCAAAATTTTCCCTTCCAGAGTTAAAGACCTTAGAGTCCAAAAATTTAATTTTTGTTTAATTCGCTCATCTACCCTCTGCCAACTTTCATACCCTCTCATATCTAAATCAAAAACGACTCCAAGCACTTTTATCCCACCTCTACATACCTTCCAACCACTCATATCAATTTCTGCCCATGCTCCAAAACTTTTACATACACTTTTATTCAGATTTACTTTAAAACCGCTTACCATACAGAAACATTCTATTAGCAACCTTGTTCTTCTCAAGGCAGCCTGCGACTTACACACCAAAGTTACGTCATCCATGTACGCAATCACACGCCAATCTCTTCCACCACTTCCTGGCACTCGCAAAACTTTATCCCTCATAATCACACGCAACAAGGTTTCAATTGTACAAATAAACAACATTGGGGACAAAGGACATCCGTGTCTTACACCCGATTCAACCCCAAAACCCTCAGTCAAAAAACCATTAACTTGAACCATACTTACCAAATCTCTATACAAACATTTAATCCATGCCAAAAACCTCTCAGGCAACCCCATTCTTTCCAAAACTTTAAACATAAAATCATGCACAACCCTATCAAATGCCTTTTCAAAATCCACAGTCACAATTGCCACAGCTTGATTCCTTTCCCTCGCATACCATACCGTATCTCTCAAACAACACAAAAATTCTCCAACCTGTCTCCCTGGCACTCCACATACCTGTTCCTCACCTCTCATCTTACCAATCACTCCTCTTAGTCTATTTGTTATCACCCTAGCAATAATCTTATAATCAGTATTTAATAACGTGATATGTCTCCAATTCTTTAAATTCTTTTTATCACCCTTTTTATGCAATAACACTATCAAACCTTCTCTCATACTTTCAGATAACCTTCCATCCTCTAGTACCGTCTTACATATTTCAAATACATACCTACTAATCATATCCCAAAATTCACAATAATACTCAACAGGCAAACCATCCTTCCCCGGCACCTTCTTTTTTTTCATACTTTTCATACATTCCTCAATTTCTTCTTTTCCCAAATCCTCACACAAATTTTCCTTATCTTCGATAGATAAAGCATCTTCAATCACTGACAAACACTCATTCTCCAAACTTTTATCTTGTTTTTTTCCGGTATATAAATCTTGATAAAAATCTTTTACTGTTTTTAATACTTCAGTATTCCCATGTACTTCATCACCACTATCACTCAGCAAACATGTCATACCCACCCTTTTTCCATAAACCTTTTTAAAGAAAAAATCTGTACACTTTTCATCCAAATCTTTCACCACCATTCTAGCTTGCACAATTATTTTCTTTCCCTTAGCATCAAAATATTTTTTAACACATTCTTTGGCCTCTTGAATCTCATATTTTACCTCCTCACCTAAAGCACGTAATTCTTCCAAATACTGTAACCTTTTTTGCCACTTCTCAAAATCTTCTCTCTCACACCTCACTCTTTCACCCCCTTTTTTTACAAAGAAATGTTTTGTTTCTCATTTTACCCACTCCCACCATTCACACACATTATAAAAATCCCCACGCCTTTTTTCCCATTTCCCAAACCACACTTTATATTCATTCTTTATATTTTCATCCTCCAGCAAAGAAATATTTAACTTCCATATGCCCCTTCCAAATTCTTTCTCACCATCTATATGTATACATACTTTCACACATCCATGATCTGTGAAGGACATTTTCTCCACTTCAAAACTTAAAATCTCTATTGACCTAGAAAAAACCCAAAAATCAATTCTTGACAAAACGTCACCATTTTCAGAAAAAAAGGTAAATTTGTTATTCATTTCCTGCAATTTTATATGCATCTTTTAACCCAAAAAGACCCTCCATTTCTGATAAGATTTTACTGGACTTATCCATCCCCCCACCATCTCCCCCCAAGAATTTCCTATCACCATCACGTAACACACAATTAAAGTCCCCAACCAAAATAAGGTTCTCTTGTCCTCCTAAAAAAAAATCTTAAACGTTCAAATACAACAATTCTTTCTTTTCTCTTGGCAGGTGCATAAACATTGATTAGCTTAAACAAAAAATCCCCATACTCAAAGTAAACCAGCAATGCCCTGCCTTGGACAATATGAATTATTTTTTTAATAACAAAGTTATTATTTCTAAACAAAATCCCCACACCCCCATTTCTTTCCTTACATGTTGACCATACGCAAGGACCTAGATCCCACTTAGCACAGACAGGTTCTTCAGAAATAGCACATTCCTGTAAACAAATTATACTTAAATTGGTTAAAGCCAAAAAATAGCAGCTTCTTACATTAATTGAGCCTATTTTCAAAGGCATTTAGAAAGGGGGGAAAAGCATTTCATATAAACAACATTCATTTTTTCTTTTGCACACCCATGGCTTTTGTTTTAGGCCCAACACCACCAAGTTTTTTTGTAGCAGATTCAACACCTCTCATATCTTCCATCCCTCTGCCCTTTTCTGAAGATTCCTCTTTCCTGGATTTTTTTGAGGAATCTCCTTCGGACTTTTGAAAAACCAAAGTCTTTGTTAGTTCTGCCACTTTGCCTTTGTCCAGGTACGAAGATACAGGAGCAGAAGAATCAGAGTCAATAGTAGCTGACGACTCATCTGCCACACCATCTTCAGAGCCCGACAAGCTTCCAATAAGGCTACTCCCAGCAGTAGAATCAGGGCCTTTCCTCTTAAGGGAGGACTTGTCCACTTCCATTTCTACTAGGCCCGGATCTATACCCATTGGGCCAGGAAGCACATCCTCAGGCAGAATATCCCCTTCACCTTCTCCACATAACATGTCAGGGACTGGATCCGCCACCTCCACTACCTTCTCCACCTAATCCTGTAGCTGTTCCTCCTCTGCTGCTGGAATCACTTCTACAGGACCCAAAACAGGTTGTTCAACATTCCCACGAAGGGCATCAGCATATGTCCTGGTTGTGGGACACTGTCTCGCAAGATGGTCACATGAGCCACAAAAGTGACACTTCCTTGCAGCAACACAATCCAATGACCAGGCTTAAAACAATTGCGACATACCTGGCCTACTTCACATTCCTCTTTTGTCTGGATGGTTTCTTTGCTCCATACTCCTCTGGTAACAAGTCTGCAACAATTCCATAGTATAAAATGATACGTCGAAAAAACCCTGCTGTGGGAAAGCCTGGACACAGAAAATCGAAGCATGCTCCATATTCAAAAATCCTTCCACCACCGTCTTCTGGACATGTCTCAAACCCCAAGTCGATTTTTTCTCCACAGGAACATACAGCCTCACTGTATTCTTTGCATCTGGCGCCAGCTTCGTAGCCATGTTGCCGGCATGAGGAATCGCCTTCTCTCAAAAGATGAATGCCCAACACCCAATAGCAGCATGCCCCACAACCCACAATGGGAAGAGGGAAAGGCCGAATGCTGGGGTATCTTCGGTATTTGGAGGGACTGCCTATACCCAATAGCAGCAGAAGACCAACCAATCAGGAAGAACCTTCAGGCCGAGTAGTAGGGGGCCGCACCAATGCCTTCAAAAGGCTGAGAAGCGACATTGGACTGTCAGTCTCATGATAAGAACTGACAGTCCGACACATAGCCATGTGTTGAGCTGTGCCAAGTAAGCGTCAACTTCCCTATCCCTTAATACCATAGGGAGAGAACAACCCACCAAGTCTCCTTCCTTTCCATATCAGTCAAAGTTGACAATCATAAGAGGATTTTCCAATCCATGTCAAACACTGCCTGTCAACAACATAGCCCTTTGCCTAGACTCTATGACAATTTTACATTGTCGATATCCCGTAATACCATAGGGAGAGAACAACCCACAAAGTCTCCTTCATTTCCATATCAGTCAAAGTTGACCAATCACAATAGGACATTCCAATCCATGTCAAAGACTGCCTGTCAACAACATAGCCCTTTGCCTATTATAGATTAACCCCTTCCATACAAAAGAATATCACAAGAGCTCGCAGACACATAGCCCTTTGCCTAGAGTCTATGACAATTCAACATCACGCAATTTTTTTTTAAATTTTTTATTAAAATGCAATCATAAAAACATTTAATCAAAAAAATAAACATTTGCATTTCAATTTGTAGAAAAAAAAAATATATATTTCAGTACATATTTCAAAAACAAGAAATAATTCAGGATATTCCAATACATGTACATATTAGTACATGAAGGAAATTGTCAATCCAGCATCCAGGACTTCCACTTTTTGAATTTCCATATCCCTTCTGCATCTATCTTTCTAAATCTTTTCTGGTCACATAAGACATATAAAAATAACTTTGACACATTCATTAACTTCAATAACAGTTTTATTGAATATCAAAATGTTTCGCACATCCCACAGAACTTCTTTCACACAGTTAACCAAAAGCCACAGAATTCTGGCTTGTTTACCTTCAATATTACATAACCCATATAACATCATATTAAAAGTTAGGATTTGTACTCCTGTTAACTCTTTCATAAACTTTCCCATCCTCTTCCACACCAAAAAACATGTGTAATATTTTCAATCTTCCCACACACTTCTCTCTCACATATCTCCCTTTCAACCAACCCTCTCCTCCTCTGAAATTCACGTGTTAGTAGACACCCATGTACTGCCATCCAAGCCAAATCTTTCTGCCTATTTGTTAAATTTTTCTCATTCACCATATTCCACACTTTCTTACTTTCATTTTCATTTTCTGTCAAGCCACCAATTCTTTCCATTTCTTCTCTCTCTTCTACTAACTTCAAAACATTCTTATTTTCACACCAAACTTTCACTACCACATACTCCAAATTATTTCTCCTAATACAACGATCCACTCTTACATAAAACCACGGTGACTTAAAACACACAGGTTTACTCAAATTTACTTCACACAAACCATATTTCCGCAAAACATTTCCAGCTGCATATCTTACCAAACCTTCTTTCAAACTTAACTTCACACATATACTCACATACTTGACTGCCAAAAATCTCTCAATATCCATCAGACCTTTACCACCATTCCTCTTACTCTTAGTAACTTTCATCCTTCTCAACTTTTCCATCCTAGATTTCCAAAAAAATACAAAAATTAATCTTAAAATTTGTTTTAAACATTTGTCTGGAGCTGGAAAAACATTACTGATGTACAGTAAAATTGGAATCAAAAGAGCTTTAATTACTAAAATCCTCCCCTCTATAGTTAGAGATCTTAAAGACCAAAAATCAGTTTTTCTCTTTATTCTCTTATATACACGTTCGCAACTTTCTTTCCCATACATATCATCTCCAAAAATTACACCTAGTACTTCAATGCTATTTTTTTCCACAGGCCATCCACACATCTCTGGCTCATTCCATAACCCAAAAACTTTACACACACTTTTCTCTACATTCAACTTAAAACCAATTGCCATACAAAATAATTCAATTAACATTTTTGCTCTCCTCAAACCCACATTCGATTTATATACCACAGTTACATCATCCATATAGCCAATGACACATAAATCTCTCCCATCACTCCCAGATATTTCCACTCCTCTCACTAATTTGTCTTTTCTTAACATGCACATCAAAGGTTCAATCACACAAACAAACAAAACAGGCGAAAGTGGGCAGCCTTGCCTCACCCCTGATTTCACACTTACGCTTTCACTCAAAAATCCATTCACTTGAATTTTATTTATAATATCCTTATACAAACTTTTAATCCAACCAAGAAATTTATTTGGCACTCCCATATACTCCAAAACTTTAAACATAAAACCATGCACCACCCTATCAAAAGCTTTCTCAAAATCCACTTTCACTACACCAACAGGCACCTCTCTATCTTTACTATACCAAATTGCATCTCTTAATAACAATCTGTCTCCCAGGCACAGCACACCCTTGCTCAAAACCTACCATTTTCTCAATCACTCCTTTCACTCTATTTGCAATAATTTTTGCTATTATTTTGTAATCTGTATTTAGTAATGAAATAGGCCTCCAGTTCTTTAGATCTTTCTGCCCACCTTTTTTATATAACAAAATAATGATCCCTTCTTTCATACTTTTAGATAATTCACCCACTTCCAAAACATACTTACATACTTCATACACATTATCACCTATCAAATGCCAGAATGCATGGCAAGCCATCACTACCAGGGATTTTCCCATTTTGCATACCCTTCAAACATTCATCGCACTCTTTTTTTGAGATATCTTTGTCAAGATACTTCTTATCAAAAACATCCAAACATTCCACAATTTCACCTAAGCAATCTTTCTCAAGAGATTTGTCTTGTGTTTTTTCAGAATAAAGACTTTTATAAAAACATTGAACAGTCTTGAGAATTTCACTCTTCCCTTTTACATCTTCCCCATTCATCCAACACCTTTAACATACCCATTCTTTTCCCAAAAACCATTTTAAAGAAAAAGTTTGAACATTTTTCATCATTCTCCTTAACAGTCAATTTAGCCTGAGCTATAATTTTCTTCCCATTTTCCTCTAACAGTTTTCTCACAGTTTGCCTAGCTTCTTTACTTTCCTCATTTACCTCCTCCCCCAACCGTCTCAACTCCTCCAAGTATTCCAATCTTAATTGCCATCTTTCATACTCATACCTTTCTTTCTTTGCCTTCTCACACCCCTTTTTAATAAAAAATCTCTTTGTCTCTATCATTACCCATTCCCACCAGTTTACAATATTTTCAAAATCATTTTTTCTCTCTTCCCATTTCTTGAAAATGAATTCATACTCATTCTTAATAGCCACATCATCCAACAAAGTAACATTTAGTTTCCATACACCCTTCCCGTATTCATTCTCACCATTTATACTTACTACACACTCTAAACATGCATGATCCGAAAAAGGCAATCTTCTTAAATTAAAGTGCTGGACCTGGATTGATCTGAGAAAACAAAAATCAATTAGTGAACACACATTTCCACTATCACTAAAGTAAGTAACCCTTTATTTTTAACACCATATTCCTTATAGGCATCTTGGAAACCAAAGGTACTTATGATATCTTTTAATACTTTACTAGAATTATCCAAGCCTCCAGTTCCATCCCTCCCACCTTCTCTATCACCAGGATTGATTATACAGTTGAAATCGCCTACTAGTATAAAATTATCTCGACCACAAAGAAAATATTTTAGTTTTTCAAACAGTTGAAATCTTTCCCTTTTATCTGTAGGGGCATACACATTTATTAATTTAAATTCTTGGTCATTAAAGCGAAAATTAACTAATAGGGTTCTCCCTTGGACTATGTGAAAAACGTTAGAAACAACAAAAGATTTATTTTTAAACAGAACACCAAGTCCGGCGTTTCTTTCTGTACTAGTGGACCAAACACATGATCCACATTCCCATCCAGAAATTTTTGGCTCTTCTGTCAGGAAACACTCCTGTAAACACAAAACATCAAAATTGAAAGATAACAGATTTTTTAGGATTGCAGTTCTTCTGTGCAACGATCTGATGCTCCTAACATTCATAGAGCCTATCTTAAGAACCATAGGGAAAAATTTCCACTCCATCATCACTTAACGAGGCAGGTGTTTTCTCTGGTGCCTCCCCTGGATCCTCACCCAGCGGTGAAAGAGGTTCACTGTGTATTATTTGCTCCACTGTAAACTCAGTTTCTGCATCTTGGGCCGATTGAACAGGTTTAGCAACAACATCGGCATAGGTTTTAGCATTAGTACATTGTCTGGCAAGATGTTTGTCAGACCCACAAAAATGGCATTTCCTTGACACTTGGCAATCTGAGGTTTGGTGTCCAGGTTTAAAACAGTTCCGACAGCACGGCCCTGTAGAACACTCATCTTTGGTGTGTCCAAAAGTGTAACAATTCCTACAAAAAGTAGGCTGACCAGGGTAAAAAAGGTACCCTTTGTTGCTTCGAATTGAGGACTGGGGAGGATGAGATAGTCCACTAATTCCATTTTTGTCTCTAATTAACTCTACCCAGAACCTTCTCTGCCCATTAAAAGTCCCAAAAACATTTCTTCTTTTCTCACCTGGAGACACAAAGCTGCAATATCTCCTTAAAAAGGCTCGGATTTCCTCATCTCTTTACGAAGGGGTTAAACATGTGGACTGTGATCGGCACTCTCTGTTTCGCTTTGTTCATAACGAACCGGATACCATTCAAATCTGCATGCTCTTCCTTTTCCAAATATCGCTGGTAGGTTTGCAGTAGGGTTTCATTGACGAAAGAAACATCAAAAAAACCTTGCAGTGGGAAGGATTGGACACAGAAGATGGATTCTCTTGCCATCCCAAAAACTCCTTCAATAATCTTTGATCTGCACGTGCATTAGGCCCCACGTTTGCCTCTTCTCATCGGGAATGATGCAGTTCCCACAGAATGGGAACTGTATCAGCAGGTTTTCCAACAAATACTCCGGAAATGGGATCCATTCTCCATAGACCTAATGGCAACGCGACTCAACGCAAAAATACCGATATATGCGTCTTGGACGCAGGAGATGGAATCCAAGGTGGTGAATGCCTTCTCGATTTCATGGAAAATCCCCAGACCATATGTGTTTTCTCCAATCAGTCTGATCCCAAGAACTCTGAAAAAGATCAAGGAGGACAAAGCGGAAGTAGTCCTGGTAGCCCCTTGAAAAGTTGACCAATCACAAGAGGACTTTCCAAACCATGTCAAAGACTGCATGTCTTTTGCATGCCTTTTGCCTATGTCTCTATGACAATCTGACATCGCCGCTATCCCGTAATACCATAGGGAGAGAACAACCCACCAAGACTCTTAACTTTCCATATCAGTCAAGGTTGACCAATCACAAGAGGACTTTCCAATCCATGTCAAAGACTGCCTGTCAACAACATAACCCTTTGCCTAGGCTCTATGACAACTTGACATCGCAGCTACCCCGTAATACCATAGGGAGAGAACAACCCACCAAGTCTCCTTCTTTTCCATATCAGTCAAAGTTGACCAATCAAAAGAGGAATTTCCAGTCCATGTCAAAGACTGCCTGTCAACAACATAGCCCACTGCCTAAGCTCTATGACAATTTGACATCACCGCTATCCCATAATACCATAGGGAGAGAACAACCCACCAAGTCTCCTTCTTTTCCATCTCAGTCAAAGTTGACCAATAACAAGAGGACTTTCCAATCCATGTCAAAGATTGCCTGTCAATAAGAAAGCCCTTTGCCTAGACTCTATGACAATTTAAAATCCATGTCAAAGACTGCCTGTCAACAACATAGCCATTTGCCTAGACTCTATGAAAATTTGACATCGCCGCTATCCCGTCAAACCACAGGGAGAGAACAACCCACCAAGTCTCCTTCATTTCCATATACGTCAAGGTTGACCAATCACAAGAGAACTTTCCAATCCATGTCAAAGACTGCTTGTAAACAACATAGCCCTTTGCCTAGACTCTATGACAACTTGACATCGCTGATATCACGTAATAACATAGGGAGAGAACAACCCACCAAATCTCCTTCATTTCAATATCAGTCAAAGTTGACCAATCACAAGAGGACTTTCCAATCCATGTCAAAGACTGCCTGTCAACAACATAGCCTTTTGCCCAGACTCTATGACAATTTAACATCGCCGATATCCCGTAATACCATAGGGAGAGAACAACCCAACAAGTCTCCTTCGTTTCCATATCAAAGTTGACCAATTACAAAAGGACTTTCCAATCCATGTCAAACACTGCCTGTCAACAACATAGCCCTTTACTAGACTCTAAGACAATTTGACATCATCGCTATCCCGTAATATCATAGGGAGAGAACAACCCACCAAGTCTCCATCATTTCCATATCAGTCAAAGTTGACAAATCACAAGAGGACTTTCCAATCCATGTGAAAGACTGCCTGTCAACAACATTGCCCATTGCCTAGACTTTATGACAATTTGACATCGCTGCTATTCCGTAACACCATAGGGAAATAACAACCACCAAATCTCCTTCTTTTCCATATCAGTCAAGGTTGACCAATCACAAGAGGACTTGCCAAAGCATGTCCATGACATTGCAACACATAGCCATGTGTTGAGCTGTGCCAAGTAAGCCTCAACTTCCCTATCCCGTAATACCATAGGGAGAGAACAACGCACCAAGTCTCCTTCTTTCCCATATCAGTCAATGTTGACTAATCACAAGAGGACTTTCCAATCATTGTAAAAGACTGCCTGTCAATAACATAGCCCTTTTCATAGACTCTATGAGAATTTACAATCCATGTCAAAGACTGCCTGTCCACAACATAGCCCTTTGCCTAGACTTTATGACAATTTGACATCGCTGCTATTCCGTAATACCATATGGAGAGAACAACCCACCAAGTCTCCTTCTATTCCATATCAGTCAAAGTTGACTAATCACAAGAGGACTTTCCAATCCATGTCAATGACTGCCTGTCAACAACATAGCCCTTTGCCTATGTCTCTATGACAATTTGACATCGCCGCTATCCCGTAATACCATAGGGAGAGAACAACCCACCAAGTCTCCCGCTTTACAATATCAGTCAAGGTTGACCAATCACAAGAGAACTTTCCAATCCATGTCAAAGACTACCTGTCAACAACATAGCCCTTTACCTTGACTCTATGACAATTTGACATCGCCGCTATCCCGTAATGCCACAGGGAGAGAACAACCCACCGAGTCTCCTTCATTTCCATATCAGTCAAAGTTGACCAATCACAAGAGGACTTTCCAATCCATGTCAAAGACTGCCTGTAGCTCATTGCCTATTATAGATTAACTACTTCCATACAAAAGAATAGGACCCACACCCATTTATCACAAGAGCTGTCAGACACATAGCCCTTTGACTAGACTCTATGACAATTTGACATCAGCCAATCATTTCTATGATAAGATCTGACATTCCAACACATAGCCATGTGTTGAGCTGTGCCAAGTAAGCATCAACTTCCCTATCCCGTAATACCATACCAAGGGGATTGGTTAGCAAAGTTGGATATCAAGGACACCTACTTACACATTCCAGTAAAAAACAGTCACAGAAAATGTCTCTGGTTCAAAATCCTAAATCGGCACTACCAATATCGAGCACTTCGGATTAGCCACGGCACCGAGAATCTTCACTAAAATCCTAGCACCCATAGTGGCAAACTTGAGGTTAAAGGGCATCCAGATTTTCGCCTACCTGGACGATATTCTGATAAAAGCTCCATCAAAAGAAAACCTAACAGAGCATCTTACAATAACCATAGCATATCTCCAGAAGCTAGGATGGCTTATAAACTACGACAAAAGTATCATATCACCAACACAAAGACTAGAATTTCTCGGAGTCCTTATAGATACTCTAAAATTCAAACTATATCTCCCAGACAGAAGAATCAGAGACATTCAGGAAACAGTAAAACAGGTATTATCAAAAGCTACTCACTCGGCAATAACTTGCCAGCAAGCTTTAGGGAAATTAATATCCACCACAACCTGCGTGAAGTGGGCAATGTCACACGTAAGGATCTTTCAGATGGACTTCTTACTGAAGCGGGACAAAGACTACAAAATTCCACTACAACCAATCAGGCTACATCTTTGAAATGGTGGAAGAGGAGGAACAACCTGCTTCAGCCTGTATGTTTACACCAAGTAAATTAGTTAATCATGACAACGGACGCCAGCAAGTGGGGCTGGGGAACCCATGCCCAAAACTTAAAAACACAGGGATTATGGTCACAGGAAGAGAGGAAAAAATCCTCCACTTGGAAAGAGTTGAAGGCTATATTCCTGGGTCTGCTAGCATTCAGTCACCTAGTCAAAGGGAAGTCAAAGACCCTAATGAACTTGACCATAATTATGTTCGCATGGGCGGAGAAAAACCTGATGAATTTAACAGCGGAATACATTCCGGGCATAACAAATACATTGGCAGACAAACTGAGCAGGTCCAAACCACAGAATGGGAACTGCATCAGCAGGTTTTCCAACAAATACTCCGGAAATGGGGTCCATTCTCCATAGACCTAATGGCAACACATCTCAACACGAAAATACCGATATATGCGTCTTGGACGCAAGAGATGGAATCCAAGGTGGTGAATGCCTTCTCGATTTCATGGAAAATCCCCAGACCATATGTGTTTCCTCCAATCAGTCTGATCCCAAGAACTCTGAAAAAGATCAAGGAGGACAAAGCGGAAGTAGTCCTGGTAGCCATGTGTTGAGCTGTGCCAAGTAAGCGTCAACTTCCCTATCCCGTAATACCATAGGGAGAGAAGAACCCACCAAGTCTCCTTCTTTTCAGTATCAGTAAAAGTTGACCAATCACAAGAGGACTTTCCAATCCATGTCAACGACTGCCTGTCAACAACATAGCCCTTTGCCTATGTCTCTATGACAATTTGACATCACCGCTATCCGGTCATACCATAGGGAGAGAACAGCCCACCAAGTCTCCTTCATTTCAGTATCAGTAAAAGTTGACCAATCACAAGAGGACTTTCCAATCCATGTCAAAGACTGCCTGTCAACAACATAGCCTTTTGCCTATGTCTCTATGACAATTTGACATCGCCATTATCCCGTAATACCATAGGGAGAGAACAACCCACCAAGACTCTTAACTTTCCACATCAGTCAAGGTTGACCAATCACAAGAGAACTTTCCAATCCATGTCAAAGACTGCCTGTCAATAACATAGCCCTTTTCCTAGACTCTATGACAATTTCCAATCCATGTCAAAGACTGCCTATCAACAACATAGCCCTTTGCCTAGACTATATGACAATTTGACATTGCCACTATCCCGTAATACCATAGGGAGAGAACAACCCACCAAATCTCCTTCGTTTCCATATCAGTCAAAGTTGACCAATCACAAGTGGACTTTTCAATCCATGTCAAAGACTGCCTGTCAACAACATAGACCTATGCCTATTATAGATTACCCCCTTCCACACAAAAGAATAGGAAAACCCACACCTATCTATCACAAGAGCTGTCAAACACATAGCCCTTTGCCTAGACTCTATGACAATTTTACATCACCCAATACCTTCCATGACATTCCAACAAATAGATATGTGTTGAGCTGTGCCAAGTAAGCCTCAACTTCCCTTTCCCGTAATACCAGAGGGAGAGAACAACTCACCAAGTTTCCTTCATTTCCATATCAGTAAAAGTTGACCAATAACAAGAGGACTTTCCAATCCATGTCAAAGATTGCCTGTCAACAACATAGCCCTTTGCCTAAGCTCTATGGCAATTTGACATCACCGCTATCCCATAATACCATAGGGAGGGAACAACCCACCAAGTCTTCTTCTTTTCCATATGAGTCAAAGTTGACCAATAACAAGAGGACTTTCCAATCCATGTCAAAGATTGCCTGTCAATAACATAGTCCTTTACCTAGACTCTGTGACAATTTAAAATCCATGTCAAAGTCTGCCTGTCAACAACATAGTCATTTGCCTAGACTCTATGACAATTTGACATCGCCGCTATCCCGTAATACCATAGGGAGAGAAACACCCACCAAGTCTCCTTCATTTCCATATCAGTCAAACTTGCCAAATCAAAAGAGGACTTTCCAATCCATGTCAATGACTGCCTGTCAACAACATAGCCCTTTGCCTAGTCTCTATGACAATTTGACATCTCTGCTATCCCATCAAACCATAGGGAGAGAACAACCCACCAAGTCTCCTTCATTTCCATATCAGTCAAAGTTGACCAATCACAAGAGGACTTTCCAATCCATGTCAAAGACTGCCTGTCAACAACATAGCCCTTTGCCTATTATATATTAACCTTCTAAATGAAGACCCACACCTATCTATCACAAGAGCTGTCAGACACATAGCCCTTTGCCTAGACTCTATGACAATTTGACATCACCCAATCCCTTCCATGATAAGATCTGTCATTTGAACAAATAGCCATGTGTTGAGCTGTGCCAAGTAAGCATCAACTTCCCTATCCATTAATACCATAGGGAGAGAACAACCCACCAAGTCTTCTTCATTTCCATATCAGTCAAAGTTGACCAATCATAAGAGGACTTTCCAATCCATGTCAAAGACTGCCTGTCAACAACATTGCCTATTGCCTAGACTCTATGACAACTTGACATCGCCGCTATCCCGTAATACCAAAGGGAGAGAACAACCCACCAAGTCCCCTTCTTTTCCATATCAGTCAATGTTGACCAATCACAAGAGGACTTTCCAATCAATGTCAAAGACTGCCTGTCAATAACATAGCCCTTTTCATAGACTCTTTGACAATTTCCAATCCATGTCAAAGACTGCCTGTCCACAACATAGCCCTTTCCCTAGACTATATGACAATTTGACATTGCCAAATCTCTTCCATGACATTCCAAAACATAAACATGTGTTGACCTGTGCCAAGTAAGCCTCAACTTCCCTATCCCGTAATACCATAGGGAGAGCACAACCCACCAAGTTTCCTTCTTTTCCAGTCAAGGGTGACCTATCACAAGAGAACTTTCCAATCCATGTCAAAGATTCACTGTCAACAACATAGCCCTTTGCCTAGACTCTTGACATTGCCGCTATCCCGTAATACCACAGGGAGAGAGGGAGTCTCCTTCATTTCCATATTAGTCAAAGTTGACCAATCACAAGAGGACTTTCCAATCCATGTCAAAGACTGCCTGTCAACAACATAGCCCTTTGCTCAGACTCTATGACATCTTGACATCACCGCTATCCCGTAATACCATAGGGAGAGAACAACCCACCAAGTCTCCTTCTTTTCCATATCAGTCAAAGTTGACCAATCACAAATCCATGTCAAACACTGCCTGTCGACAACATAGCCTTTTGCCTAGACTCTATGACAATTTGATATCGCCCTTATCCCGTAATACCATAGGGAGAGAACAACCCACCAAGTCTCCTTCTTTTCCATATCAGTCAAAGTTGACCAATCACAAGAGGACTTTCCAATCCATGTCAAAAACTGCCTTTCAACAACATAGCCTTTTGCCTAGACTCTATGACAACTTGACATTGCCGCTATCTCATAATACCATAGGGAGAAAACAACCACCAAGTCTCCTTCATTTCCATATCAGTCAAAGTTGACCAATCACAAGAGAACTTTCCAATCCATGTCAAAGACTGCCTGTCAACAACATAGCCCTTTGCCTAGACTCTATAACAATTTGACATTGCCGCTATCCTGTAAAACCATAGGGAGAGAACAACCCATCAAGTTTCCTTCATTTCCATATCAGTCAAAGTTGACCAATCACAAGAGGACTTTCCAATCCATGTCAAAGACTGCCTGTCAACAACATAGCCCTTTGCCTATTATAGATTAACCATTTCTATACAAAAGAATAGGAAGACCCACACCCATCTATCACAAGAGCTGGCAGACACATAGCGCTTTGCCTAGACTCTATGACAATTTGACATCACCCAATCCCTTCCATGATAAGATCTGACATTCCAACACATAGCCATGTGTTGAGCTGTGCCAAGTAAGCGTTAACTTCCCTATCCCGTAATACCATAGGGAGAGAACATCCCACCAAGTCTCCTTGATTTCCATATCAGTCAAAGTTGACCAATCACAAGAGGACTTTCCAATGCATGTCCAACACTGCCTGTCAACAACATAACATGTTCTATGACAATTTGACATTGTCGCTATCGTGTAATACCATAGGGAGAGAACAACCCACCAAGTCTCCTTCATTTCCATATCAGCATCAATTCGCATGCGCAGTGACGCAGGGAAACACACGGCGCAACAAGACATACGCTCGGCAAGACGCACACACGTCATAACGCAGGCTCACACACAGACGCACGAGAGTGTCTTGGCCAACGCCCATGACCAACTACTTGTCTGCAGGAACACATGGAACCGGGCACCACATCACTACAGCTGTAAGTGGCCTTACAGTGCCTCCCCCCAAGGAGTGGCCTCAGGACGCAAGATGAACCTGGCTTCTCTGGATGAGCCCAATGAAACCTCTGAAGAAGACTGGGAGTGTGGAGATTAGATGCAGGTTTTCAAGAATTCTCTTCAACGCCATACTCTCTCCATTTGACCAAATACTGGACTCGTCTTCCTCGAAATCTGGAAACCAGAATCTTCTCCACTTCAAACTCCTCCTGACCATCAACCCCAACCGCAGGACGAGGAGAGGAAACACCTCCTTGAAAGATGTTGGGAATCACAGGTTTAAGAAGAGCCATATGAAAAACAGGATGAATTTTCCACAAGCACGGAAGTTCAAATTGGAATGTAACAGAATTAATCTGTCAAACAATGGTTAAAGGTCCCAGATATCTTTGGCCCAACTTTTTACTTGGACAAGTCAGTCTCAGATTGACAGAGGATAAACATACCTTATCTCCAACTTTGAACTTGGGCCCCAAAGTACATCTGCGATCCGCATAATTTTTAAAATCATGTTGTGCCTTGGCCATTGTCTCTTGCAGAGTCTTGAAATTTGAAGACAAAATGGCAAGACGATCCTGAACTGCAGGAACTGGTACTTCAGGTACAGAAGATGGAAACATAGCAGGATTAAGACCAAAATTAGCAAAGAATGGTGATTGTTGTATAGAAGAATGATGAACGTTATTATAGGCAAACTCTGCTAGTAGTAAGGTTACCCAATCATCCTGAGCAAAGGAGGAAAAACATCTTAAATATTGCTCAAGAATCTGATTTGTCCTCTCAGTTTGTCTGTTAGACTGTGGATGCAAATCAGAGGATAATGAAACTTTAATCTGAAGAGCTTTACACAATGCTTTCCAAAATTGGGAAGTGAACTGAACTCCACTGTCAGACACAATTTCATCTGGAACCCCATGTAAATGCATCACTTCCTTAATAAATGTTTCAGCAGTGACTGCAGCCAAAGGTAATTTAGGTAATGAGAAAAAGTGCTTGGTTAATCTATCAACACAAACAAAAATCATAGTTTGTCCATGCAACGGTGGTAATTCAGAAATAAAGTCCACTGAAACAGAACCCCAAGGACGCATGGGAATAGAAAGAGGTTGTAGCAACCCCATCGGCTTGGAACGTGGATTCACTTGGCACAAAACTCTTTGCTCCAAAAAAGTCAACCCTACGAGACAAGCAATATTGACCAGAAATGTCATCAGGCACCAAAAGTTATGCTTTTCTTAAATGATCCATTAAAGATTCCTGAAGAAAAAAAAATTACTTGATTTCAAAATTGTTTCAGAAGAGGAGCTTGGAGTTGAATCAGAGGAATACATATGAGTGCGTCAACTTTAAAAATTTTTACTGCCTGGAAAATAGGTAATGTAAAAACAAAGTCTCATAAAAAAACATTGCCAACGAGCTTGTCTAGGTCTGAGACATTTAGCAGAAAGTAGATAATCAATATTTCGATGATCAGTATATACAATGACTGGATGTTTTGCACCCTCTAGCAGATATCTCCATTCCTCTAATGCAAGTTCAACAATTCTCTGTCTGATACATCATTATCTGCCCCGCTTTGTTCAGTTTTCTACAAAAAAAAAGCAACAGGATGTAGCTCATCCTTAACCGCTGTTCTTTGGGACAGGATGGCTCCCACTGCGGATTCCGATGCATCTACCTCCACCACAAAAGGTAAAGCTGGATCAGGGTGACACAAAATAGGAGCTGAAGTAAAAGTCTTCCTTAACGTAGTAAAGGCAATTTGTGCTTCATTAGTCCAAAAATTTTTTTTATTGGAACAAGTGAGTTCAGTAGTAAGAAGAATAATCTGGGAAATTTTTTTAATAAATTTTCTGTAGAAATTAGAAAAACAAATAAAACTTTGAACACATTGGCGATTAGTAGACAAGACAAGTAAATACTTTTTTCATATGAATTCGGTGTTCTTGAAGCGACTGTGAAAAAATAAGGATATCATCCAGGTAGACAATTGCAAAAATAGCAAGAAAGTCCCATAAGCTATCATTTGCAAAATGCTGAAATGTTGCTGGCTCATTGCAGAGCCCAAATAGCATAACCAAATATTCAAAATGCCCATAAAGGGTACGAATAGCAGTCTTCCACTCATCACCATTGCAAATCCTCACTAAATTATAGGCTCCACGAAGATTGAGTTTCGAGAAGACCTTTGCCCCTCAAAGCTGGAACGAGAGAAAGTAGGTATCGATTCTAAAAGGTTATTTTGTTCAGTTCCCTGTAGTCAATACATGGCCTTAAAGGTCCAGTAACATCAAAAAAATTTTTTAAAAAATTTGTTAGGATACAAGGAAAAATAAACACCAAAACAAATTAAACTCTTAAATTGCAAAGCCTTATTAAGAAATAACTTACCAAAACTCCAGGAGGAGGCTACATGGGCATGTGTACAGCCCCCATGTATGTTTATTTAATTAAAAGGGGGAAGATGCATCACGTCTCCTCCATGCACACAAACACACCACAAGGGGAAAAGCGGTCCAGCGACCCCCCTAGAGCACAAGCAAACTGCCAACTAGAGATTTCATTAGCCGACACCGCTGGAAGCAATAGTCCTACGGAGGCTGAAAAGTGGACACTCCTCTGGTCACATAAATCCCCTGTACTCAGTCCTTCTAGTAAAAGTAGCCGCCCCAGGATTTCCAGACACAGACGCCCAATAGAAAGAAGAGCTGAATGCCGGATTACCTTGCCAAGAAGCCTGCCCTTAGCGTACGCCTTGCCGGTCAGCGGGTCTTTTATGAGCTTACATGGCTGCTGCGGTGGACACTGAGGATTAGGCTTGTTCCATCAAATAAAGTTTTGTGGCCCAGCAGGATAATTGCGCTATAACCAATACAGGTTTTCTCTCTTAATCGCATAGGCCCCTGCTTCCAAAACACCTGTCCACTCCGTGTGGATAAACTATTTTATTTATGATATCCATGGTTCCCAGATATCCCAGTATCTGTCACTTGTGTTATGTCTTATATGAGTAATCTCATCTAATTTCCTATTCTCCTTGACCAAGGTCCTCCAATCATTGTGTGTTGGAGGTAGTGTTTTTTTCCAGTTTCTTGGAATCAGAGTTTTTGCTGCATTAATCAGTTGTAGAGCAAGTATATCTGTTAGTAAGCTATTCTTCTTTATTACTATATTGAGCAATATTAAAGGTAGATCTGATTCTTTTATCCCAGTGACTGTCTTTATAACATTTAAAACCTTTTGCAAGAATGGTTTTATCTTGGGACAAGTGAGCCAGATATGGGCATGTGTGCCTCTATCCTGGTCGCATCTCCAGCACCTGTCCGAACTGTTTGGATGCATTTTCTTTAATTTTACCGGTGTGTAGTACCACCTGCTGGTTAATTTATAGTAGGGATGCACCGAATCCAGGATTCGGCCTTTTTCAGCAGGATTCGGATTTGGCCGAATCCTTCTGCCTGGCTGAACCAAAACCTAATTTGCATATGCAAATTAGGGGCGGGGAGGGATATTGCGTGACTTTTTGTCAGAAAACAAGGAAGTTACAAATGTTTATCCCTTCCCACTGGATTCGATTCGGTATTCGGCTGAATCTTTCACAAAGAATCCACAAAATAGTGGATTCGTTGCATCCCTAGTTTATAGTTCATTTCTTTGGTTCTCATCGCAGAAGAAGTTTTATGGATTAAAGCCAGAGACTTCTCCCACAGAGGCAGTGGGATTGTGCAGTTAATTTCTCTTTCCCATTCTCTTTGTGCAAGATGTTTTGGGAATAGACTTATTTAGTAATAGTTTATAAAACCTCGAAATAGGTTTAGTAATAGCATCACTATTATTTTTTATGAGAATGTAAGTAGAGACCTCAATTCTGGGATGGCAGTGGATGTGATTTACTTAGACTTTGCTAAAGCATTTGATACAGTGCCACACAAAAGGTTACTGGTTAAATTAAGGAATGTTGGCCTGGAACAGGGTATTTGTACCTGGATAGAGAACTGGCTAAAAGATAGACTACAAAGAGTGGTGGTAAATGGAACATTTTCTAATTGGACCAGTGTTGTTAGTGGAGTACCGCAGGGCTCTGTACTAGGTCCCTTGCTTTTCAACTTGTTTATTAATGACCTGGAGGTGGGCATTGAAAGTACTGTTTCTATTTTTGCAGATGATACTAAATTGTGCAGAACTATAGGTTCCATGCAGGATGCTGCCACTTTGCAGAGTGATTTGTCTAAACTGGAAAACTGGGCAGCAAACTGGAAAATGAGGTTCAATGTTGATAAATGCAAGGTTATGCACTTTGGCAAAAACAATATAAATGCAAGTTATACACTAAATGGCAGTGTGTTGGGAGTTTCCTTAAATGAGAAGGATTTAGGGGTCTTTGTAGATAACACGTTGTCTAATTCTGGGCAGTGTCATTCTGTAGCTACTAAAGCAAATAAAGTTCTGTCTTGCATAAAAAAGGGCATTAACTTAAGGGATGAAAACATAATTATGCCTCTTTATAGGTCCCTGGTAAGGCCTCATCTGAAGTATGCAGTTCAGTTTTGGACTCCAGTCCTTAAGAGGGATATAAATGAGCTGGAGAGAGTGCAGAGACGTGCAACTAAATTGGTTAGAGGGATGGAAGACTTAAATTATGAGGGTAGACTGTCAAGGTTGGGGTTGTTTTCTCTGGAAAAAAGGCGCTTGCGAGGGGACATGATTACACTTTACAAGTACATTAGAGGAGATTATAGACAAATGGCAGGGGACCTTTTTACCCATAAAGTGGATCACCGTACCAGAGGCCACCCCTTTAGACTAGAAGAAAAGAACTTTCATTTGAAGCAACGTAGGGGGTTCTTCACAGTCAGGACAGTGAGGTTGTGGAATGCACTGCTGGGTGATGTTGTGATGGCTGATTCAGTTAATGCCTTTAAGAATGGCTTGGATGATTTTTTGGACAGACATAATATCAAAGGCTATTCTGATACTAAGCTCTATAGTTAGTATAGGTATGGGTATATAGAATTTAATTAAAAATAGGGATGGGTGTATGTGTGGATGCTGGGTTTTCATTTGGAGGGGTTGAACTTGATGGACTTTGTCTTTTTTCAACCCAATTTAACTATGTAACTATGTAACTATCAGCTTGTTCAAACAAATTTTCCCATGCTGTTAATGATCTACTCCAATCCGCTTCCTTTAACTTTTGAATATAGCAGGTTATTTGATTATAATTCTAACTATCTAGTGGATGAGCCCCCCCTTTTTTGTATATCAACAAGCGGAATCACTTTATTACAGCTTATAAAATCAGTTATTTTTGTAGGTCTTCCCATACTAAATTGCCATCTCTTAAATAACCTAGATTCTAGACTAGGCTTAAACAGTAAATTAACAAAGTAATTAACCAGCGGCTGGAGTATATAGGGAAATTTGATAAGGGAGCTTTTATCCTCAGTTCCAGTGTGTTCTTTATAGTGTTTTTAATGTTTATATTAAGAATTTCTGATTTGGTGTAGTTCACCTTAAAATTAGACATTCCACCATAATACTCAATCAGTTGAAGAAGGTTTGGAAGAGATATTATAGGATTTGTTATAAACATTAACAAATCATCTGCAAAAGCAGCAATTTTATATTCTTTATTATTCATCTTAATTCCTGATATATTGGGATCCAACCTTATATGGGCTAACAGAATCTCCATTGCCATGACAAAAAGTAAGGGGGACAGAGGGCATCCTTGTCTAGTTCCGTTTTGTGTATAAATTGGAGGGGATAATGATCCATTAACTCTAACTCTTGCATAAGGTTCTTGGTATAAAGCTAGTATACGTTCAACTGTTTCTGCTCCAAGACCAAACCCTTTCATTACCTGTTATAAGAAGGCCCACGAGACCCTATCAAATGCCTACTGTGGTAAGTAGTAATGCAGGATATTTACCTTTCTTAGCTAAATGAATTAATTATATTACTTTATTTACATTGTCTTTTCCTTCTCTTTCAGGTATAAAGCCTGTTTGGTCTTCATGGATTATCCCTGGAGTATTTTTTTCAATCTGTTTGCCAGTATCTTAGCATATATTTTTAGGTCTAGGTTTATTTATGAAATTGGTCTATAGCTGGAGCATAATTGTGGGTCTTTGTCAGGTTTTGCAATAATTATATGTGCTTCTTTAGCTTGTTTGCGAAACCCTTGGGTAGAATTTATGCTATTAAAGTAGGAACATAATAGTGGAGATAGATCATTCTTGTATGTCTTATAAAATAAGGCACTGTAACCATCATGCCCAGGGCTTTTATCTATTGTTAATGAGTCTATTGTGGCCTCAATCTCAAGTATTGAAAAAGGACGATCTTATTCTACTTTATTGATTTCCAATATAGTCTTCAGGCCTTCTTTTATTATATATTGGTCCATCTCCTCCATACTTAAATTATTAACACCAAGTATTCCTAGGTTATATAGCTTCTGGTAGTATTGGTGAAAGTTTGGGAGAAGTGCTTATTGCACTTATCCCCCGATTCATAAAACTTCTGTTTGCTATACATACGGCCTTGTAAGTTCGAAAGTCTAACAGAGCCTTAAGTTGCAAACTTTTATTTTCTAACTGTTGTTGGGTATCTATATCCAGATTAACTTTATGTAGTATTTCTAATCTATGTATTTCTTTTTGCATAGTATTAATCTCTCTCTCTCTTTCTTTAGGTTGCTGCATACGGATATCACCGGGCCCCGCAAAACACATTTTATTGTTTCCCATAATGTTTCTGGTGAAATATCAGGAGAAGAGTTATCTGTTATTTGTTGTAACAATTCTTTTATTTTATTCTTGGTGTCTTTATTATGTAATAAAAAAATCATTCAATCTCTATGTGTGTTCTCTCTTGCTTGTATGTGGTATAGTAAACATAAGGGTTATTGGGGAGTGATCCGAATGCAACCTATTTTCTATTGTAACTTTCTTTACAAGGTTTTGAGACATGAATATGTGTTCTATACGTGAGAACATTTGATGTGTTTTTAAGAAGTGGGTATAATCTTTGCGGTTTAATGCTCTCCAACTGTCGACAAGTACAAATTGTTCAATCCCTGTTTAACTTTTTGAACCCCTTAAAGGATATATGACCCGTACCATGAGAGGAATCTAAACATGGGTTAAGAGTTAAATTTAAATCTCCGCCCACAATTGGCATCCCTTCTTTAAAATCATCCAATTCCCTTAAAAATTTGTTATAAAACATGGTTGGCCCTGGTTAGGTATGTACACATTAACAGTAGTCACATTCAGATTCACTATCTTCCCTTTCAATAAAATATATCTTCCCTCTGCATCAGCTTTCATTTCCTTTAGGTGAAATGGTAAATCTTTATGGATCAGTATCATTACTCCCGTTGCTTTTTTCAATGGGTTGTTACTAAAATATAATTGTGGGTCCCTTCCCCACGAACTGAGGCTGATTGGCTGACAAGCCAGAATTCTCTACAAGTAATCCTAACAAAACAGGTCAAAAAATCATTACTATTTAGTAAAGCTAATGTATTTGCAACGGGGGATAAAAATAGCAGACTGTTGGCTATGTTGTCTAGGGATATCTCTCCTCTTACCAATATCCTGGCAGTCAAAGATAGTAAGGGATCCATATGTACAGATCCTAAAGACATCAACTCAGTTTTCTCCCAATATATTCACATTTGTATACTTCACGTGTATCCCACCCTAGGGAGCAGATACACGAATACCTTGCCACTATCCCCCTTTCCACACTAGAGCCTGCAGACGTTGCCTTGTTAGATGACCCCATATAGGAAACAGAAGTGCGAGAGGCAGTTTCTAATTTGGCCCCGGGTAAGACCCCAGGAGTTGATGGACTCCCGACAGATTTCTTTTCCAAGCACGAGAAACAATTGACACCTATTCTTTACAATGAAGTTCAAGTCGGTGAAACCTTACCCCCTTCGAAGCACTTATTACGCTCATTCTTAAGCCAGGGAACGACCGACTAGACTGTGCCTCCTATAGACTGATCTCACTGATAAATGTAGACGCCAAGATTCTTGTCAAAATCCTTTCCCAAAGATTAAATCAAGTTATTACGAAACTAGTTTCTCCTGATCAAACAGGGTTTATACCTGGTCGCACGACTGACATAAATATCCGCAGATTATATATTAACATGACCATAAACCATGACAATATTGGAAACCGAGCCATAGTGGCACTCGATAATGAGAAAGCATTCGACTCTGTGGAATGGAGTTTTCTTTGGTCCACCATGGAGTCCATGGGTATAGGCCCCAATTTTAGAAGATGGGTAGCAGCATTATACCACAACCCAATAGCTCATCTTAAAACCAATCACACCATCTCAGACCCTTTCCCTCTCGGTAGAGGCACCAGGCAGGGGTGTCCTCTCTCCCCTCTCCTGTTTGCGCTGGCCATGGAACCCTTGGCGTCCCTTTTGAAAAATACTAGGGAGGTGAAGGGACTTAGACTAGGACCAGTTACAGAAACGATTGGGATGTATGCAGACAACACCATTCTATTTTTAGAAAATCCCTACAGAGCCTTAGATACTGCCCTTACTGTGATTAACAACTATACTACATACTCCGGCCTGAAGATAAACTGGTCTAAATCCCAAATTTTTGCGATCGATGCATTTACAGTAGACAATCAACTCTATCGAGCTCCTTTACAATGGACTTCTTCCTTTAAATACCTTGGTGTTCAAGTACATATAGATCTAAACAAATTCATGGAACTTAATTTGGATCCACTATTACCCATGTTAGAAAACAAGACCAAATTATGGAACTCACTCCCGTTAACTCTACTGGGCAGAATAAACCTCTTTAAGATGATCCTACTTCCCAAATTCACATACTTATTTCGCCAGGCCCCTCTCACACTCCCTAGTAGATATTTCCATAGGCTGAAATCATTGCTTTCCACACACTACTGGGCAGCAACAGCTCCTCGGACATCCCTTACTATCCTACAACACCCCACAGACAAGGGGGGGCTGGCGGCTCCTAACTTATTTTATTATTACTTGGCCACCAAACTGGTGACATCAGGATGGTGTGCCGCCCCGACACTCCAAAATGCAGCCACAACTATTGAAGCACAAACAGTGGGATCATATGAAGCTTTAACAAACCTGTTATACCGAGGTACCAAATGGAAATCGGCCATATCCCCCTTAACAAAAGCTAATGTACAAATTTGGAGGATGGCCCTTAATCACTTTCCTAGGAAAGATCCATATGCCTCCACATTTAGCCCCCCTTTGGTATAATCCACGATTTCCACATTTAGAAACCATCCCGGACCCTGGGATTTGGGCCCAGTACAATATTAAATATGTAGACCATATTACGGAGAATGGTGCTTTATTGTCTTTTGACTCACTGAAGGCCAAATATAATTTACCGAACCAGATGTTTTTTCGTTACATTCAACTAAGACATGCCTGGAAGGCCCAATTCGGCGATTCTGTCTTAGATTCCTCCCCTCGGAGGTTAGAGGAAATGATATTTACCCCTGAACTCCCAAAACCAATCTCCCAATACTATTCTTTATTAAATACACCAGAGAACCCGGTTTTACCTACACTGTATGCTAAATGGAACCAGGATATACCGAACCTCACCCCTGATGTTTGGGATGAAATACTGGAAACACATAATGCATAATGATTAGTGCTAAAGATAAAATGATACAGTTTAGATACATGCATAGGTCCTATCTAACACCACACAGATTACATCTCATAAATTCCGATATCCCAGACATCTGCCCAAAATGTGGTCATACTCCAGCGGATTACATTCACATGGAATTGAGTTGCCGGCACATACAGGTATTTTGGGGGAAAGTGGTTACTGAAATAAGTCATATAATGGCTCTCATAATCCCACTTGATCCACTAATTTTACTACTGAACCAGGTAGCAGAAACCAGAAAGAGCATTAATGTGTTATCTCCTAATTCAAGCAAAGAGACGTATTGCTCTTAATTGGAAATCGAAACAACCTCCAAAAAGGAAGCAATGGGTGGAAATGGTAAATGCCTCTGTTTCTATGTATCAGCTTACATACTTAAATAGGGGTTGCCCAAAAAAGTTCGATAAGATTTGGTCCTTGTGGCTCTCCGAGCATCTACCAGGCCTCTTACCTCAGGCTAACTGATGAGAATGTAATCCATCCTCCGCCCTCCCTTGGTCAAGAATGACAGTTGAGCGCATAGAGGGAAAATTGTGTCTTTATTGTTCACAGTAGTTATACACACAGTTTCTTGCAACATTAAATCATAGAGACAGTCATGATGTTGGTTATAAATGATACATGTTCATTGTCTTAATAACAGGATGTCATATAGACGGTACAAAACATCTGAATTTATATGCTGACTGTTGTAAACAACTGTGTTAATTTATATCTGTATTTTTATTTTTTATTTTTGTTTGTTTGTATGTGGGACAGTTAAAACTAAATAAAAACAAATTTGAAAAAAAAATATATAATTGCAGGTACTGTTTTAATACTATCACAGGTACTTGCCCAATTTTAAAATGTGTTTCCTGTAATAGAATGATGCTAGCATGAAGTATTTGGGTATTACCTGTTTGTTTGAACCATTTACACGTTTCTTGCTATTAACCACTTTACATATGCCCTGCCAGGAGGGGAGGGGGAGGTTTGGGAAGGACAAAAAGAATGACACAATTTAATTGCTACCACATAGTTGGAGGGGTAATTAACTTCAATTGTTCAACCTTGGTGGCGAGAAGTGCCATTGCACTTACTAAAGAGGTATTATTATTTCTGGCCAGTGGCGTCTTTTACTTGGATCATTTATTGTATACCCACCCGTGACTGCCTTATACCATCCGAGCCATTTTGATTACTGGTATCACCTATATGGGGCAGGCTTGGGTAATTACTCATTAACTGCCACTGGACAAAACCTTAAAATAAAAGACAAAAATATGATTCCATATTGCTTGCAGACAAGACTATCTACTGTAATGTGTATGCTCATCAACCAAGTACTATCACATTTGTGAATCCTATATAGAATATATCGTAGAGTAATACAAAATCACCTCAGCCGACTCACACAACATAGTTTATATTGCTATAGTTACCCTCCTTGTGGTTGTGCTCTCTTGGCCTGAAAATGATTTCTTCTTTCAGCGCATAGCTGTTCAAACAACACAGAATGTCCCGTGGGGCTTCCAAAGGTGATTTTTTAGGCTTAAAGGGGACATTTCATATAACCTTCATATTCACATATATTACACAACCTTCCTTAACACATGTAATGATGCAGAAAGAAAAACGTTTTGAAAGTATTTTACCTCCTAGAACTGTCATTATATCAGAGCTGCGGAGAGAACCTCTCTGGTCGGTGTCTAGGCTGAAATGAAGAGTGGGAGTGTCTGTTCATTCTCTCACAGGAAGTAGTCACAGCACTGACTGACAGGCTGAACTCAGGAGCTGTAGCAGCGAAACCCCTCCCCTCCCACCCTCTGTCCTGTGTGTCCCAGCCTGCCCATAACTGTCTTATGCTGCTGCCTGACCATTCACTTATAACTATATATCTTACATGCTCAACATAAATCAATAGATGTGAAGGTTAATACAAACTGTAATAGTAATGTAATAGTATTTTCTTTTAAAGTACAACAGTATTGCCCTGTGTTCCACAGCAAATAGGCATCAGTCACAAATGTACCTGGACATAATCTATAGTCCATAATATATTGTTATACACTGTGCAACTCCCTGACTTTACATTTATTACATTATAAAACTTATACAAACAGTGTACATTAGTATTTACTGCTATGATATTGCAGAACAGCAGCTGTAGGTTTGTTTTCCTTCATATTTATATATGAGCAGGTGCAGGGAGTTGCAAGGGAGTAAATGCAGCTGTTCTGGAACAATTTATGACCAGGTGCAGGGAGTTGCAAGGTAAAATGCAGCTGTTCTGAGATAATTTAGAATCAGGTGCAGGTAGTTGCAAGGGTGAATGCAGCTGTTGTGGAACAATTTATAATCAGGTGCAGGGAGTTGCAGGGTAAAGTGCAGCTATTATTGAACAATTTATGACCAGGTGCAGGGAGTTGCAAGGGGAAATGCAGCTGTTCTGGAACAATTTATGACCAGGTGCAGGGAGTTACGAGGGGAAATGCAGCTGTTGTGGAACAATTTATAACCAGGTGCAGGGAGTTACAAGGGGAAATGCAGCTGTTGTGGAACAATTTATAACCAGGTGCAGGGAGTTGTAAGAGGAAGTGCAGCTTTTCTGGAACAATTTATAATCAGGTGCAGGGAGTTGCAAGGTAAAATGCAGCTGTATTGGAACAATTTATGACCAGGTGCAGGGAGTTGCAAGGTAAAATGCAGCTGTTCTGAGATAATTTAGAATCAGGTGCAGGTAGTTGCAAGGGGGGATGCAGCTGTTGTGGAACAATTTATAATCAGGTGCAGGGAGTTGCAGGGTAAAGTGCAGCTATTATTGAACAATTTATGACTAGGTGCAGGGAGTTGCAAGGTAAAATGCAGCTGTTTTGGAACAATTTATGACCAGGTGCAGGGAGTTGCAAGGTAAAATGCAGCTGTTCTGGAACAATTTATGACCAGGTGCAGGGAGTTGCAAGGGGAATGCAGCTGTTGTGGAATAATTTATAACCAGGTGCAGGGAGTTGCAAGGTAAAATGCAGCTGTTCTGGAACAATTTATGACCAGGTGCAGAGAGTTGCAAGGGGAAATGCAGCTGTTGTGGAACAATTTATAATCAGGCGCAGGAAGTTGCAGGGTAAAATGCAGCTGTCATGGAACAGTTTATAATCAGGTGCAGGGAGTTGTAAGAGGAAGTGCAGCTTTTCTGGAACAATTTATAATCAGGTGCAGGGAGTTGCAAGGTAAAATGCAGCTGTATTGGAACAATTTATGACCAGGTGCTGGGAGTTGCATGGTAGAATGCAGCTGTTCTGGAACAATTTATAATGAGGTGCAGGGAGTTGCAAGGAGAAATGCAGCTGTTGTGGAACAGTTTATGACCAGGTGCAGGGAGTTGCAAGGGGAAATGCAGCTGTTATGGAACAATTTATGATCAGGTGAAGGGGAAATTCAGCTGTTATGGAACAATTTATAGGGAGGTGCAGGGAGTTGCAAGGGAATAAATGCAGCTGTTCTGGGATAATTTATGATCCGGTGCAGGGAGTTGCAAGGGGAAATACAGCAGTTATGGAACAATTTATAGGGAGGTGCAGGGAGTTGCAAGGGAATAAATGCAGCTGTTCTGGAATGATTTATGATCAGGTGCAGGGAGTTGCAAGGGGAAATGCAGCTGATGTTCTGGAATTGTATACCATCTAATAACAGATGCAGGGAGTTACAAAGGAAAACCCATAAGACGTTGATTGCTGTTTGTATACAACATAATACTGTGTATAAAATGACTATGGTACTTACACTAACTGCTCATACACATTGCCCCCAGAAAAGAATAAAATACTTTTAGCAGCAGATTATGTATTATTTATACAGAAGTTTGCTTTTGGGGGGGGGTTGAAGGTTCCTGATATCCGGACCTTCAACCTAGCTTCCATTACAAGATACCTTATAGAGTGGATATCTGGAGGAGAAAGATTTACTAACCCGAAACTTGAAATTTTTCATAACACCTTCCCAAACATTTTGGCTATTGAACATCATAAATGGAACGAGGTACCCAATGTTTTTAAAACGAATCCCCTATTCAGAGACTCACTTTTTACTCGGAAATTTTTGTTTTCTAGCCACAATTTTAATCATATGCAGACCCCTTTTATGCCTCTACAACTCCTTTGGAGAAACTCAAAATCTGGCAATCCTTCTTTCCTTTCTTGTAAGAGAAATAATTTACCTCAACTAATGAAAGATGTGGTAGATCCTGCTAAAGGCAACTTATTAAACTGACCTGAGTTTAGATGTCACAACAACCTTAACCCTGGTGACCACTCCAAGTACATTTCATTAAAAGTGGTTTGATTGGAGTCCAAAATAAAGAATCTTTTGCTCTTCAGAAACACTGGTTAGCAAAGTCAATTAATGATTTTATCGAAAATCCTGACTTAATGAGCATTGGTCTCATTTCTCAAAAACTTTGGTCTTCCGGTAATAAGCACAAACATCCTCTTAATAAAGTGGCAGAAAAGTGGTTGGGTTATTTACAAACAGCAATTACTCCTTCCCAACTCTCACATTCCATTAGTAATTATAACAAATATTTGGTGTCTGAAAACTGGAGAGTACAACACTTTAAATTGGTACACTTGGGCTATGGTAAATTGTATAAAAGGACATCGAGCTTGGGCTCCCAGTCCTTCTGTCCGAAATGTAAACAACAAAAAGTAGACTTATTTCACTACTTTTGGAGTTGTCCTAATGTATACAGGGTATGGTTCACCTTGGAGAAGTTTTTGAATCTCAAATTTAAGCTCCATATTAAATTAAACCCAAAATTTGCACTACTACATCTGGATTCTCCAGGACTCGGTCCAACGGGGCGACCCAAACCCCTAAGTGATTTATTGCTCAACCTAATTTTGTTGTTTACAGACACTACTAAGAAATTGTTGTTCTTAAATTGGCTGTCTGAATCCACTCCTTCTTTACCAGATATACAGTCCCTTTTAAATCAACTCTGCTGGCAAGAAGCGATAAGGATTAAATCAGCAGAACCCCATCTTAAAAGAAGATTTACTGATATTTGGTCAATATTCTGGGACCAAATTGATTCTAGTTTTAAACCACGTATTCTGGACTTGTTACAGTTATAATTTTCTTATAGTGGTTAATCTGATGTGTTCATAAAAAGTAGTTGTCATTCCTTGTATGATTATACGGTTAAGAACCTTACATAAATTCACTGAGCGTAATTAGTTTGTTGGTTTTGGTTTAATTTACTTGTTTGTAATCTAGTATAGTGTTTAGGTGGCATCACCAATTAAAAACTATATTTTATTTTTCTTTCTGTGCATTTAGCCACAACAAGTTGTATAGGTGTGCCTTATTGCATAGCTTTGTTCTTTGATCTTTGTTTGAAATCCTGCTTGTTTAATTTGAAAACAATAAAAACAGTTAAACAGAAGTTTGCTTTTCTTTCTTTTCCACAATTATTGCAGGGCAAGAGAAAGGGACAAGCAGTGAAGGGAGGGGGAGGAAAACAAACAGGACAGAGAGAGGGTTAAATAAATAGGACTGAGAGGGAGAGAAAGGAGCAGGGAAGGGAAAACCAGCAGTAAGGACTGAGAGAGACATCACAGAAACACCCACTCCTCCCTCACTGGCTGTTGCTCTATAGCTTATACAGAAAGAGCCTTCGGCTGCAGCTCAGATACTGAAGAGTCTGAGACAGGAAGTTTTAAAGGGGGAGGGCTGAGAACAGTTTTCAAGCAAATACAGACATTTTTTGATGCAAAAGATATTAAAATAAAAACACTTTCTTCTATTTTACATTATTTGAAATGGTTTGATGCATTGTGAAAATTTATGCTATATGTCCCCTTTAAACACCCTATGTGCCCTTTCAATGTCAATCAGCGTATTCAGCTCTCTGTCGAGGATGCAATGGCGTCTAGCTTGGACGTCTAGTTGCGAGCTCCACGTAGGGTGTAGCTTAATTTGCCAGTTAAAGGCTATGCGTAAGACATATAACAGACCGCAAAGATGGAATAGTTGACGGTATTCACAGTCGGATTATTGTCGGAAATCTGGTTTGGCAAGAGGTGGATAAAAAAAGGGCATAGCACAACATATGGCAGTTGGGGCAGCACGAACGCCACAAACACAACAAGAAGTACTCAAGGTACTCAAGTTACACAAGAGATGCAAGCGGTTTGTGAGAGCAGTTGGTCCGCAAATCTGCACAGCACTGCAAAGTGGCGCTCCACCATTATTCCTTCTGAACACTGCGGTATTGAGGTATTGAGGCGAGGGTCGCCGTGTGGGGTGCTTCCCGGTTTTTCCTTTGATCTTCGGCATAGGAGAAGTGCTGGCCCACCATTTGGTTCAGCGCAGGAACGAGGTATCAATCTACCGTAACACCGCAGCATTGTGGAGAAGGGTGATTGAGCGGCCTGCGGTTGGATCTCCAATCTCCAACCTTCGTTTGGATAAAGACAGGAGCAGGCCGAGTAGAGGTGGGGAAGCACCAGGGATAGAGGGGTGCGTGATTTGGTCTATCAGGTCGTGACATGGGATATCCGCTGGACTAGACTTTTTCTTTCTCATTACATGCGGGGGTGAAACATCGATCCCGAGAGATCTGTGATCACTTCAAAGGGACATATAGCATAAATTTTCACAATGCATCAAACCATTTCAAATAATGTAAAATAGAAGAAAGTGTTTTTATTTTAATACCTTTTGCATCAAAAAATGTCTGTATTTGCTTTGAAACTTCCTGTCTCAGACTCTTCAGTATCTGAGCTTCAGCCGACGGCTCTTTCTGTATAAGATATAGAGCAACAGCCAGTGAGGGAGGAGTGGGTGTGTCTGTGATCTCTCTCTCAGTCCTTCCCTGCAGACTTCTGTTAACCCTTACTGCTGGTTTTCCCTTCCCTGCTCCTTTCTCTCCCTCTGTGTCCTATTTATTTAACCCCCTCTCTGCCCTGTTTGTTTTCCTCCCCCCTCCCTTCACTGCTTGTTCCTTTCTCTTGCCCTGCAATAATTGTGGAAAAGAAAGAAAAGCAAACTTCTGTATAAATAATACATAATCTGCTGCTAAAAGTAATTTATTCTTTTCTGGGGGCAATGTGTATGAGCAGTTAGTGTAAGTACCATAGTCATTTTATACACATTATTATGTTGTATACAAACAGCAATCAACGTCTTATGGGTTTTCCTTTGTAACTCCCTGCATCTGTTATTAGATGGTATACAATTCCAGAACATCAGCTGCATTTATTCCCTTGCAACTCCCAGCACCTCATTATAAATTGTTCCATAACAGCTGCATTTCCCCTTGCAACTCCCTGCACCTGATCATAAATTATCCCAGAACAGCTGCATTTATTCCCTTGCAACTCCCTGCACCTCCCTATAAATTGTTCCATAACAGCTGCATTTCCCCTTGCAACTCCCTGCACCTCCCTATAAATTGTTCCATAACAGCTGCATTTCCCCTTGCAACTTCCTGCACCTGATCATAAATTATCCAAGAACAGCTGCATTTTTTCCCTTGCAACTCCCTGCACCTCCCTATAAATTGTTCCATAACTGCTGTATTTCCCCTTGCAACTCCCTGCACCGGATCATAAATTATCCCAGAACAGCTGCATTTATTCCCTTGCAACTCCCTGCACCTCCCTATAAATTGTTCCATAACAGCTGCATTTCCCCTTGCAACTTCCTGCACCTGATCATAAATTATCCAAGAACAGCTACATTTATTCCCTTGCAACTCCCTGCACCTCCCTATAAATTGTTCCATAACTGCTGTATTTCCCCTTGCAACTCCCTGCACCGGATCATAAATTATCCCAGAAAAGCTGCATTTATTCCCTTGCAACTCCCTGCACCTCCCTGTAAATTGTTCCATAACAGCTGCATTTCCCCTTGGAACTCCCTGCACCTCCCTATAAATTGTTCCATAACAGCTGAATTTCCCCTTGCAACTCCCTGCACCTGATCATAAATTGTTCCATAACAGCTGCATTTCCCCTTGCAACCACCTGCACCTGGTCATAAACTGTTCCACAACAGCTGTATTTCCCCTTACAACTCCCTGCACCTGATCATAACTGCTCCACAACAGCTGCATTTCTCCTTGCAACTCCCTGCACCTCATTATAAATTGTTCCAGAACAGCTGCATTTTACCTTGCAACTCCCAGCACCTGGTCATAAATTGTTCCAATACAGCTGCATTTTACCTTGCAACTCCCTGCACCTGATTATAAATTGTTCCAGAAAAGCTGCACTTCCCCTTGCAACTCTCTGCACCTGATTATAAACTGTTCCACAACAGCTGCATTTCCCCTTGCAACTCCCTGCACCTGGTCATAAATTGTTCCAGAACAGCTGCATTTCCCCTTGCAACTCCCTGCACCTGGTCATAAACTGTTCCACAACAGCTGCATTCCCCTTGCAACTCCCTGCACCTGGTCATAAATTGTTCCAGAACAGCTGCATTTTACCTTGCAACTCCCTGCACCTGGTTATAAATTGTTCCACAACAGCTGCATTCCCCTTGCAACTCCCTGCACCTGGTCATAAATTGTTCCAAAACAGCTGCATTGTACCTTGCAACCCTCTGCACCTAGTCATAAATTGTTCAATAATAGCTGCATTTTACCCTGCAACTCCCTGCACCTGATTATAAATTGTTCCATAACAGCTGCATTCCCCCTTGCAACTCCCTGCACCTGATTCTAAATTATCTCAGAACAGCTGCATTTTACCTTGCAACTCCCTGCACCTGGTCATAAATTGTTCCAGAACAGCTGCATTTACTGCCTTGCAACTCCCTACACCTGCTCATATATCAATATGAAGGAAAACAAACCTACAGCTGCTGTTCTGCAATATCATAGCAGTAAATACTAATGTACACTGTTTTTTAAGTTTTATAATGTAATAAATGTAAAGTCAGGGAGGCTCATTTATTAACGCAGCGCTAAAAAGAGCTCAGAGGTCTGATATTTGCCCAGAACATGCGAGTATTTATTAATGTTACGCACAACCCTGCAAGATACCTTAAAAAGTGCGATTGTGCGCTATTGTAGACGCAGGCAGTTGAGACGGTGCGGAACTGCGTCTCAGTTGTCGCAATGCTTATAATAAATTGTGCGCTCTGGAAGTCCGCAAAGGTAAGGCTTAGTTGTGCGCATGTATGAACGCACATCTTATTTTAGTTGCGCTACCTATCGCGCATATTGCGTTCAATGTGCCCCACCTGCGTTTATTTTTACGCAAATATTTCTTTGCTTCCAAAGGTTTTTCGGCATCCTGGAACTCTTAAAGGAACCTTGGTCTCTTTTAAAATGTTGGGGGCAAGACCTGGTTGCTTGTTCTCCTTTGAGTTATCTTTTAGTTTAACATTTGGTTAGTGGTTATCATTTTCCATTAGTTGTAGAGTTTGTTTTAATTAGCTTTTTATTTAGCAGTTCTCTTGTTTGCAGTTTTAGCAATGTGTTTGCTAGGGTCCAAATTACCCTAGCAAACATGCATTGATTTCAGTAATAGATTCAGATATGAAAAGGTTAGGCTTTCAATAGAAACTGGAGTAATAGACACAGCATTTGGCTTCTGAAAAACAAACATCCCCACCAACAGGCAGCAGACACTAATTGCCAGAACCCAAATTAGCAGTATTGCCCTGCACACATAAGTAAAATTGACATTCAATCAACATGAATTGCAAAAATGCGAACAAACTAGCGCAGCTATTTTGAAGAGCGTTACTATTACGCCACCAAGAGGCTGTCGTCAAAATTGTGGTGCTGTTGTGTGGGCCCAAATGTGCGAATATATAGACGCAACTCTGTGACAGCCGCAGTACAAGCGTATTGTAGCCACGCCCCAGACACGGCCCTCTCAAACACGGCATAGTTTGCGACATAAATGCCCAATCTTTTGCGCAAAGCGCATAAAAAAGCCATCGCAAAAGCTAAGTGATAAGCGCAATAACACGCAAATATATTTGCGGTGTCACTTGTGATGGCGCAGTCAAATTTTGCGTCCAATTATGCGCTGCGATAATAAATGAGCCTCAGGGAGTTGCACAGTGTATAACAATATATTATGGACTATAGATTATGTCCAGGTACATTTGTGACTGATGCCTATTTGCTGTGGAACACAGGACAATACTGTTGTACTTTAAATAAAAGAAAATACTATTACTATTACATTACTATTACAGTTTGTATTAACCTTCACATCTATTGATTTATGTTGAGCATATAAGATATATAGTTAGAAGTGAATGATCAGGCAGCGGCATAAGACAGTTATGTGCAGGCTGGGACACACAGGACAGAGGATGGGAGGGGAGGGGTTTGGCTGCTACAGCTCCTGAGTTCAGCCTGTCAGTCAGTGCTGTGATTACTTCCTGTGAGAGAATGAACAGACACTCCCACTCTTCATTTCAGCCTAGACACCGACCAGAGAGGTTCTCTCTGCAGCTCTGATATAATGAGGAGTTCTAGGAGGTAAAATGCTTTCAAAACGTTTTTCTTTCTGCATCATTACATGTTTTGAGGAAGGATGTGTAATATATCTGAATATGAAGGTTATATGAAATGTCCAATTTCATATTCACGCCTGCACCCGCACTTCTATCCACATCTGAACTGCACTCGCTGTATACACACCCGTACGGCACCTCATTATACTGCATTGCTCTGGACTGTACTGCAGTTTTACTGGACCTAACCACAGAGGTGCAGCAAAAAGCAGGGAAGCGGGGGGGTCTGATTGCATCAGATTTGTACCCTACATCACGCTCTTCATTATATGTGCATCGAAGAATATCCCTTGAAGTCCTGAACTATCCTAGATCTAGTACATACTACTGCTAAATTAAAAAAGAAAAGAAAAAAACAAGCTTTGGGCTGCCACTATATAGGGCAGCTAATTGTTTACATCTGCTTAATCTGTTATCCCTTCAAATAAAGATGGGAAAGCCACAGAAATTAAATCCAGAGAAGGAGAAGACACAGTAGAAAAGAAAACCACCTTCACAAGCAGAGGTCACCTATTTCTAAGAAAGAAACCAGAGCGGGGGAGTCACAAGACGGGTTCTGGAGAGGATTTGGCAGACATACATCAGGCAGATCTGCAGTCGGAATCATCGGAGCAAGAGGAAGCATCTAACATGTCTAACAATAATGACCTGGAGGTGGGCATTGAAAGTACCGTTTCTATTTTTGCAGATGATACTAAATTGTGCAGAACTATAGGTTCCATGCAGGATGCTGCCACTTTGCAGAGTGATTTGTCTAAATTGGAAAAGTGGGCAGCAAACTGGAAAATGAGGTTCAATGTTGATAAATGCAAGGTTATGCACTTTGGCAAAAATAAAATAAATGCAAGTTATACATTAAATGGCAGTGTGTTGGGAGTTTCCTTAAATGAGAAGGATCTAGGGGTCTTTGTAGATAACAAGTTGTCTAATTCTGGGCAGTGTCATTCTGTGGCTACTAAAGCAAATAAAGTTCTGTCTTGCATAAAAAAGGGCATTAACTCAAGGAATGAAAACATAATTATGCCTCTTTATAGGTCCCTGGTAAGGCCTCATCTGGAGTATGCAGTGCAGTTTTGGACTCCAGTCCTTAAGAGGGATATAAATGAGCTGGAGATAGTGCAGAGACGTGCAACTAAATTGGTTAGAGGGATGGAAGACTAAGTTTGTATTCAAGAGACCCAGCATTGTTATACTTGATTTCCTGTTGTTGACCTGTTAGCCTGGCAATTATACACCAGTAAATTTGACATCTGTGTTTGGAAAATTATTTGAAGGCTTGTTAAGGGATCACATTCAAAATTTTGTCCTAGTGAATGGCATTATGAGCAGCAATCAGCATGACTTTATGAGGGATAGATCGTCAGACAAATTGAATTGCTTTTTATGACGAGGTTAGTAAGATGCTGGACAGTGGGGGGCAGTAGATGTGATCTATTTGGATTTTGCCAAAGTGTTTGATACCGTGCCCCACAAACGACTGCTTTCTAAACTAAGGACTGTTGGGCTTAATGGAGTTGTTTGCTCATGGATAGGAAGCTGGCTACAGGATAGTGTACAGAGGTTGTTAATGGTACATTCTCTGCTTGGACTAAGGTTCTTAGTGGGGTCCCTCATGGCTCTGTATTGGGTCGACTTTCATTTAACTTGTTCATTAATGACTTAGGGGAGGGTATTGTAAGTAATGTATCAGTGTTTCAAGATGACACAAAACTACCCAGCCCAATTAATTCTATCCAGGATGCGGCATCCTTGCAACAGGATCTTGACAAACTGGCAATCTGGGCAGCTAAGTAGCAAATGAGATTCAATGTTGATAGTTTTACATCCCAGGTGCATGACTTTACATTTGTAAAGTCATGCACCTGGGATGTAAAAATATCCAAGCCACTTATACCCTTGATGGGACTGCACTAGGCAAATCCATTATGGAAAAGGACCTTGGAGTCCTTGCAGATGATATCTGCAGCAAGTAATGCCAGTCAGCAGCATCAAGGGAAAATAAGGTCTTGAGGTATTAAAAGGGGCATTGATTCACGTAATTGAGCAGTCATTCTTCACTTTATTGAGCACTGGTAAGGCCCCATCTAGAAAATGCCATACAGTTTTGGTCTCCATCACTCAAACAGGACATTATTGTATTAGTGAGGGTACAGAGAAGGGCAATTTGGCCAGTCTTTCCTCATAGCTTAGATTTACCATACCTGTTACCAGCTGATAAAAGGTATGGAAAATCTTAGCTACGAGGAAAGACTGGCCAAATTGGGGGATGTTCACGCTGGAGAAGAGGCGCTTAAGGAGTGATATGATAACTATGTATAAATATATAAGGGGCCAGTAGGTCTTTCCAGCTGATACAAGGTCACCCATCGTATTTATTTTTTTTTACAGTGAGAGCTGTGAAGATGTGAAATTCTCTCCCTAAATCAGTTGTACTGGCTGATACATTAGATAGCTTTAAGAAGGGGTTGGATGGCTTTTTAGCAAGTGATGGAATACAGGGTTATGGAATTTTTTTTTGCCTTCCTATGGATCAACTAGCAGTTAGGCAGGTTAAAATTGAGTTAAAAGGTTAAACTTGATGGACATGTCTTTTTTCAACCCACTTACTATGTTAATAATAAATCCCTGAAACGGCCTCACTTTGCATAAGCAAAACTAAATTGTTTTTCCAAAATGACACACTATTTCCAGGCAGATGCTGACTGATATCCCAAATGCTGGGTGCAGCATTTGGGATATCAGTAATTCTTTTGTTTTCACACAATAGGTTTCACAGTCAAAGATCATGGAGACAGATATTTTCATATTATATTTATTACCCCCACAGCACACTTGAATAAGCCTAGGACCCAAAAATTGGGGATAATGTAAAAAGAAATATTCAGTGCAATTAATAGCATTTCACACTGAAAACAACAAAGCAAAAATTTAAAATAGGTTACATTTTCCTTCACAGAAGGTTAGGTCTTGTCTTACAGCTAGCACTTAGTCAGCCACAAAGGAAATACATTGGATTACATGCTGCTGTTTACAGAATGAGATCGGAGAACAATAAGAAAGGGTTGGGGTGTAGGAGTTCAACTTGCATGTCTGCTTATCACATATATTCCCTATTTTAATTCTAATAATCACAACAAGGCCAATTCAGCACTCTGAAGTTTATGCTGTATGTATAATGGCGGTGCTTCATTAGAGGTGCATTTGTTTCTGCAAAGGAAAAAACAAACAAACAAACAGGACTTTGCCTTTCCCTTAAATACAACCCTTGGCCAGAAACACTGAAAAACCAAGGTTGTGGCTGGTGCAAGGTATTAACACTTGTGTAGATGAACCCTTAAAGGAATTGTTCAGTGTAGAAATAAAAACTAGGCAAATAAAAAGGTTGTGCAAAATAAAAAATGTTTCTAATACAGTTAAGGGAAAGTTGTGCTCACCACTAGTTTTTAAAATCATTAGGCGGGGGTGCAATGAGGGTGTGACCACAAAATACATATAGACAAATACAAGAGTCCTCTGCACTCAACCCATTATCAATATATTTAAGACAGAGACATTTTGTGTATACTGCTACTGAAAAATGACTTACCCTTTAAACAAAACAGGGATTTGGGATGACTTCGACGTAGTTGGCCAGCTTAAATACATTGCAATATATGGACAAACAATTCCTGTTTTGTTTAAAGGGTAAGGCATGTTTCAGTAGCAGTATGCACAAAATGTCTGTCTTAAATATATTGATAATGGGTTGAGTGCAGAGGACTCTTGTATTTGTCTAATACAGTTAGCCAAAAATGTAACGTATAAGGCTGGAGTGACTGGATGTGTAACATAATAGCCAGAACACTACTTCATGCTTTACAGCTCTCCTGGTTTCCACTGATTGGTTACCAGGCAGTAACCAATCAGTGACTTGAGGGGGGGCACATGGGTCATAAATGTTGCTTTTGAATCTGAGCTGAATGCTGAGGATCAATTGCAAACTCACTGAACAGTTATGTCCCATGTGGCCTTCCCTCAAGTCGCTGGCTAACTCAGAGTTAGAGAGCTGAAAAGCAGGAAGTAGTGTTCTAGCTATTATGTTGCACATCCAGTCACTCCAGCCTTTACATTTTTGGCTAACTAACTATATGAGAAACATTTTTTATTTTGCACAGCCTATTTACCTAGTTTTTATTTTAACACTGAACTGTTCCTTTAAACAATGTAGGATTAAGACACGAGTGATTTAGCAGCACTGATTTTCATGTTGCCAGAAGCAACAAAACCACAGCATATAAAGCAAATGTGCTTGAAAAGTTAAGAACCACCTCACATGGAGGAAAACAGGCGAATATTTTCTTGCAGAAAAATAATAAGATTTTTGCTTTTAAGTGTTGATTGCAGTTGATTGGTCACTAGTGCACCAGAGAATGCCGCCGCTCCCATGTAAGATATGCTATATGCAATAGGATGATAGCATGAAGAACAATCATCTGATATAGCCATTCCTGAACCATGGGCCATATATGCTATATGATGATAGCCATTCCTGAACCATGGGCCATGCTGCTTCATTACACAGACAAGGGCGATCACATCAAGGTTACAACTCTTTATCAGACTAAAATTGTCAGACTATAATTTTAAGGCCATGTGATCCTAATAGTATTAGCAGCTATATAGTATAAATTATTCATTAACACATTAACAAAGGCAAAACCGTGTCACCAGTCAATTGTCCTTACATAATCCTCTTGCTCCTTACTACAACCCTTACAGGGAAACTCCATCCAAATAAAGGGATAAATGCCATTTCCCACAATGAAACGACATTCTATGCAACTTGGCAATAAACATTAAGGGGGTTATTTATCAAAGGTAGAGTTTTATAGGTTTTTTTTATACGTCGAATTAACCAATAACTCGAATGTTTTCACATTTTTGAGGCTAAAATATCAATTGTAGTTATATAGCAGTATACTATAAAAAGAAAAATCTGCTGTGTAGCAGCCCTTCAATGGATAAAAGGCTCAGGTTACATAGCAGGTAAGCTCTGTAGACTATAACGGCGTTCTGCAAAGCTTATCTGTTATTCACTCAGGGGTGATCCGTTGGCTGCTGCCACCTGAGGCAGCAACCCCTCTCACAATTCACGCTTAAAAATTTACCGTTGGAGCAGGTCAAAAGGGGCTGCATCACTAGAGCAATGAGCGCTATAGCAGAGCCGATTTTCCAGTTTAAAAACCGGCAATTTGGCTCTTAAAGTTACAGGAGGTGGCTTTTTCCCGCCCCTTGTAACTGCCCGCTCACTGCCGACAGGGGCAAAGTTCACACCTTGCCTCATGGCAGGAGGTATCCCTGTGTCCACTATTTAACCCGTGACATTTAGCCCTATTTCAATTGCCTCCATTGCTAAACAGCTGCTTGTTTATATAAAAACCGGGTCTACTGCCAAACAGAACCTCCTATAGGGTGCCACTCCACATAGGGGCTACCAAACAGCCAATCACAGCCCTTATTTGGTAACCCTGAAACGTTTCAGATGCTTGTGTTTACCCTCCAACTCTTTTTACACTTGAATGTGGCACTAACACCAAAACAATTAAAGGTCAACTTTAACCCTTATATGCCAGGCGACACAGAATGCACGGATGGACATGAAAGTACTACTTCGCCATCAATTCTGTGTTCAATTGACCCATGCTTCACTGGTTGCTCACTGGTTAAAGTAAACTCAAAGGCTCAAGCTGGACCAGTTACCTGTGTTCCTCCAACAACAACAACTGAACTAAAACACCCAACATTTCAACATAGCCAGTGACCTCTGCAGATGAGGTTATTTAAGCAAAAGTGAACTGCAACCAGTGTTGCAATATTTTAACTTCGACAAATACAACATCTGGAGACTCACAGCTTTTTTTGCTTCCAGATTTAGGTTAGCATTCACAACATACCCTTTGCCTGCTTTAAATGCTTTTGCAAACTCCAACAACAGTGAAAAGATCAAACAATATCAGTTACGGTTCTTTGGTTATTGTGAACAAAGCTAGAGAAAGATTTTCAATGAAATGGATATTCTGCATGACAGTCATACACAGAGTAACCAGAATTTCAAATTTGCCTGTTCCCTAATGAATTGACTGAAAACTAGTCCACGTGTTGGCCCTACAGGGACTATTTTGGAAGATAAATATCCAAGAACACACTGGAGTTGAAAGAGAATCTGGATAAACAGGTGTGTGTAAAGGAACATCAAGCAACTTGGGCCGTTAGGCCTGGAGTGAATTTCAGTACAGCATTGCCTGGTTTTGGGTCCCTTTTTTTAAAAAAAATTAAGGCCAATGCAAATAAGTTATTTTTGACTGCAGCATTCACAGGGTAAAACTGAGAGCTAAAAACACCCACGTACCACCTACACCAACAGCAATCTGTAGAATTTTTTATTTGAAGTGACCATGTATCATGTAAATTAAACTTGATATAAGCCATAAATTGTTGAAAGAGCTTGTAATTATAAGCATCTTTCCAATATACATCCATTACGCTTTTTCACTGGGTTTAAGTGAAAATGTGTTCCTCCCAATGGACAAGCCAGCTGATATACACACCTTTGCAGATGTAGGCAAGGTAAACATTTTTTCCAAAACACAGAACCAGCAGTGTAGAAAAGGTTACTAAAATATACTGCTTTCAATGACAACTACATTTATATATTACTAGAATACCATTTGTAATGACCATTTGTTATGTTTTCTTTCATTAGGCAAATTTTTATTGGGGTTTACATCCCCTTTAAAGATTAATCACTTCGTATGACAATGATCTAACAATCCCGTGTTGCTTCAGCTGGAAGTTTGGTTGGAAATGGAAGCTTAAACTTAAAAGACCTATGAAATTTAGGATCAGGCATCTTGTAATAGAAAATACACTGTCTTTATAAGGGAGGTTTATCCTCTGTGTATATTTAAGTCTAAGGGGCCTGCATATTGCATTCAGACAACACTCATTGGTCTGTATGTTTGCATTTATAACACAAGAGGGAGCTGTTATGTGTCTGCTTCAATGTGCATCTTAAGACTATGAATGCTTTTGCCTATAACAGCTCCCACTCCTGCATAAAAGCAAATACAACAAATGTGATTTGCTCTCACATTTTCACTGCCAAAGTAAAAATAAATGGAACCACAGTGATGAAATATGCATGCTCAACGGCAGGACAAGCCTTTGAAGGAAGAAGTAAGGCTCCCAGAGTAGAGATCAATAATAATTGACTGTACAATGGTGCAATACATATTGTGGTTTCCAAGCTCAATGGGGTTATTCTCCTTTAAATTAACTTTTAGTATGATGTAGTGAGTGATATTCTAAGAATCTGCAATTGGTTTTCATTTTTTATGTTTTTTTTATGAGCTATTTAGCTTTCTATTCAGCAGCTCTCCAATTTGCAATTTCAGCAATCTGGTTGCTAGGCTCCAAATTACCCTAGTAACCATGCATTGATTTGAATGAGTGACTGGAAAAGGAGATGCCATATTAATAGGAGAGGCCTGAATAGAAAGATGAGTAATAAAAAGGAGCAATAACAATAAATGTATCATTAGAGAAAATTCAGAAGTTGCTTAGAATTAGCCATTCAATAACATACTCAAAGTTAACTTAAAGTCACCCATCCCTTTAATGTCTCACACTGTAAATGATCAAGAGCTTTAATCCGTGCATTCTGAGTTCAATAGTACCTGTGGGCCTGGTTTCATGAGTGGTAAGACATTTGATAAAACTATTATTTAATCATTAAAAAAAACATAAAGTTCTTTCTGGTAAAGTGTTGTAGGAGCCAAAGGTTTCTATTGGGTGTATCCATTGATACCATTATGTTAGTAATTCATGCACAATGTCTTTCATGAAAAGCATGATCATATACATTTTGTCTGTTCCTGCACAATCTCCTCTTCAAAATCATTGCCTGCAGTTTCCGTTTTGATCTGTGCGACTCCAAGTCGACAAAGGTTGTCTCTAATCACCACCTCTCCCGGCTGGCAGCTCTGTACGATATCATTGATCTGTCTATTGACAATCTCACGGCTGGTTAGGAAGTCCATGAGTCTGTTGTAGAGGTAATAGTGTGTGGCATTTTCAAAGTTAATTTGGTTGTGCCTAATATTACTGGTCTTGCTGTCTCTCATGGCAGTGATGATAGCACCATATGGCTCTAGTTCGCGGCACAAATAGAGGGAATGGTGCTGAGACGTTGGGTCGCAGGATCCTTTCTGCTCAGCCATGGCATGGACTATCCTTCTCGAAGCCAATTTGGTAACAGGGTGTTGAATCGATGTGTCGTTCCTTGTCACATTCATGCTGTAATGTCGATCCAGCAGTTCTGGGCAGGACACATACTAAATGATAAAAATAGCACAATTAAAATATTCCAATATTAAAATATTGGAAAAAAAAAAAAACATTTAAAGGTAAGTTCAGTGTGGTATTTTTTCCTTCTTGCCTGATTTCCAGTTCAGGGGGTGCTGGAGAGCAAAAACTGCACTGTACACAATACATCACAAGGGGATGGGGGAGATTGCTCCATTCAAGTTTGGAAATATTACATAGCAGGTAAGCTCTGTAGACTATAACGGCGTTCTACAAAGCTTATCTGTTATTCACTCAGGGGTGATCCGTTGGCTGCTGCCATCTGAGGCAGCAACCCCAATGCCACCCCCCTCTCATGATTCATGCTTAAAAGTTTAACATTGGAGCAGGTCAAAAGGGGCTGCATCACTAGAGCAATGAGCGCTATAGCGCTCTCTGCAATAGCAAAACCGGAAATTCGGCTCTTAAAGTTACAGGAGGTGGCTTTTTCCGCCCCTTGTAACTGCCCGCTCACTGCCGCCAGGGGCAAAGTTCACACCTTGCGTCATGGCAGGAGGTATCCCTGTGTCAGCAACATGCTGCAACCACATGCACAATGGGCTAAGATGCCCCAACCTCCCCAACTCCAAATGTTTCTAGACAGCACCTGTGTTGTCTAAATATGAAAGAAACTCCCAAACTTGGCTACAACTCCCAAACTTGGCTACAACTCCCAAACTTGGCTATAACTCCCACCCTTCCCAACTACAGTCAGGTGATCCAACTGGTGTCTAATAAAAGGGCAGCCAAGTTTGGGAGTTTTACTTTGAAAGCAGCTAGTAAGTTGCAGGTAAAACTTAGTCCCTTTGTAAAATGTATAATGAAGCAAATTCATCTGATTCTAAATGAATCAGATGAAAATTGAGCGTAGGACTGGCCAGATCTGGGATGACTTTGACGTGGTTGGCCAGTTTAAATATATTGCAATATATGGACAAACAATCCCTGTTTTGATTAAAGGGTAAGGCATTTTTTAGTAGAAGTATGCACAAAATGTCTATGTCTTAAATACATTGATAATGGGTTGAGTGCAGAGGACTCTTGTATTTGTCTATATATATATATATATATATATATATATATATATATATATATATATATATATATATATATATATATATATATATATACATAAATACATACAAAAAATAAAATAAAAAAAATAATATATATATATATATATATATATATATATATATATATATATATATATATATATATATATATATATATATATATATACACACACATACATATATATATACACATATGCAGAGAGGAGCCAGAACCCTGCAAAAATGTAGTTAACTGCCCGGGTGTCGGTCAAAAGAAAAAAGGATCTCCATACCTAAAACGTGACTATGAAGATTTTCATTCATCCAGGTCATAGTATATCTAGTATAGGTCAATCTAAAAACAACTGGACTTGCCGAGTAATCAATGAAGACGTTTCACTACTCATCCGAGCAGCTTCTTCAGTTCAACTGACTGGTGTGGGAAGTTCTCGGCATATAAACTCTTCCACTAATCCATTTACAATGGCACATTGTAACTCTTCAAAGAGGTGACATCTGAAGAAACTCACAGAGGTGTTGATTCTGTGTAGTTGTGATAGGATTATCCAATGTGTCATGCAACTCCTAGATACAGGTGTTACTTGTGAGAGTTGCATGAATGGATGTGTGAAGTGTTCTGAATCCGCCGGGGTACAGATGTTAGAACAGCATTGTATGTAGCAGACAGGTGGAGGATTTTCAACAAACACCATGTCCCTGTGTTTTTTAAACCTAGCAACACACTGAGACAAAAACTGGTACACCCAAAGGATCCAACACCAAAAGAAAAACAAAGCAATGTGGTATACGGAGTCCAGTGTAGCGAGGAATGCACAGATCTATACATTGGGGAGACAAAACAACTGCTCTCCAAGCGAATGGCTCAGCACAGGAGGGAGAACTCTACAGGGCAAAACTCAGCTGTCTTTCTACACTTAAAAGACAAGGGACACTCCTTTGAAGACAGCAAGGTCCAAATCTTGGATAAAGAAGACCGCTGGTTTGAACGAGGCGTGAAAGAGGCGATTCATGTCAAGACCATCTCTGAACAGAGGACACCACCTGTCTGATACATACAATGCTGTTCTAACATCTGTACCCCGGCGGATTCAGAACAATTCACACATCCATTCAAGCAACTCTCACAAGTAACACCTGTATCTAGGAGTTGCATGACACATTGGATAATTCTATCACAACTACACAGAATCAACACCTCTGTGAGTTTCTTCAGATGTCACCTCTTTGAAGAGTTACAATGTGCCATTGTAAATGGATTAGTGGAAGAGTTTATATGCCGAGAACTTCCCACACCAGTCAGTTGAACTGAAGAAGCTGCTCGGATGAGTAGTGAAACGTCTTCATTGATTACTCAGCAAGTCCAGTTGTTTTTAGATTGACCTATACTAGACATACCTAAAACATTTATTTAAACATTAAATAATCCCAATAAGATTGTTTCTGGATGATAGGTTCCCAGACCCTATATATGTATATATATATATATATATATATATATATATATATATATATATATATATATATATATATATATATATATATATATATATATATATATATATATATATATATATATATATATATATATGTATGTACTGCATTTTCTCTTTTAGAAATCTTCCTATTTTGTTTCCACGTCCTTCTCACGGACTCTGTCAGTTCTCTACTACTTCAAATATCCAATTTTCTTTTTGTCTTGCTACATTTCAACATAATCATTAATTTGGCTAAGCACTTATTTCCCAGTAGTGATACAAACAGGGAGTCCCAGATAGGACCTGGACCACTGTGCTATGACACAGAATTTCAGCCATAAAGAATAACAAAGCTGCTGCTTTGTGAGAGGAAGGATGGGGAATTATAAATTAAGTAATTACAGGTGTGCAAAATGCTTGGGACCTGGCGTTAGGATATTTTAAGTATTTTAAGTCTACAAAAATTGTTTTATTATTCCAGAGAAAAAGGAAATAATTTTTTAAATGTAAATTATTTGATTAAAATAGAGTCTAGGGAGATGGGCTTCCTGTAATTCAGAGCTTTCTGGATAACTGGTTTCCAGATAAAGGATCTTATACCTGTGTATTAATGTGTACCTGGGCAAGTGCAAAAGTTACTGTAATTTACACAACATTTTCAGGTGCAAATACAGACTTTTTGTTTGAATGTCTGTGTTCGTGAATACACATCATAGTCAGATCTGTAGAGAAGAACCAGAAGGCTGCTTGGTAAAAAAAAGAGCAGAGTTCAGTGTTAGCCAAGAAATCAGTTACAGGAGTCTTATGCTGGCTCTGTCACAGGAATCTTGTTTTATTTTCTAATTTCCCCTATTAATCATTTGCTTAGCAGTTTACTGCATTTTCAATTGTTTCTAATTTGATTTGTAATGATAAATATAATCTCACAATTTGCTTACTAACCTTGGGTGTCTGAGAGGGATCAGTAAAACATCCCTGGTTCTTTCCCCACATCTGCTGGGTCAGATTAGGATAACAGAGATCGGCACAGAGAGACACCTGGGTTGCCATATCTACAACATACACAGGTGGCCAATGGCGAGAAGATGCCAAAAGGTCCACGTGATCCCGAGGGCTCTCCCCACGAACAATGTACTTGGATCCACAAACCACCTGTCATTTGGATAGAAGGTATTCAATCTAATGTTCCAAAGTACTTAAAGCACAACTAAGTTTAACAAAAATGTAGCCTAGAGATGCTAAACATTATGTTTGGGCTTCTGTACCAGCCCAGGAAAACCACAGCTCTTTAGAAGTGAAGAACTGTTACTCTCACGTTGTCCCAAGCCGACTTTTTGCTCATTTACAGCAAAAGCTCTGGGCTGCTGACAGTTTTTGGCCAGTCTCTAAGCTCAGTTTTCTGAGGGATCATTAGGCATTTGTGGTGCCTGTCTGGCTCAGGCATAGACAACCATAAGAAAAAGTTAATGAGAACATAATTGAACATTGCAATACACCTAGTAAATCTTAAGGTTTCTAGCAGCGAATGCACCAAATTCAGCTAAAAAATAGTACATTTTTTTGAATCCAGTCAAGCCGTGTTTGCTTAGAATCAGAGGTGTAACTTGGGCTTGTCCGCCCCCTGCAAAAAAAAAAAAATGTACTGAGGTGCGAACACTCCAGACCCCAAACCCTCCACTCAGCTTTCACCACACCACTATTTCAAAGGCATGAGGGGCTGGGGTGGGGGGACTATAATGCAGCAGACCCCGCTGCCTGGGCACCCCCCAAAGTATGCTGTATAGGTAGTTAGGCCCCTGCTTAGCGTGGTCTTTGACTAACCAGTGCAGGAGAGAATACTGGCAGCTTCCTAAACCTGTATAGGCAGGTTTTTGCCTATAACCAAATTTACTTTCACAAACAAAGCAATGTTTATGCTCATTACTATGGGGAGGACCTATACTTTTATGAAAGCATAACTGGTTTAAGGTGGAGGAGAAGCTGGCAAATCAGCACCCTACCATCCAGATGATACAGTATGTGCAATGACATGACATTCAATCTGTCTGTAACTGAGCACATCGGGCAGATTTCAGCACATCTGTCCTGCAGCAAAATGGTTGGATACTTTTCACGGGAGCATACAGGGAATTGCAGCCTTTCTATTGTTCTGCTAGTTTGGGTAAACAGACCAAAACACAGGATATTAAAGAGGATTCTATCTCCAAAAAATGTATTTATGTAAACTTACTCAAGTTACTGATCTGAGTACTTTAGAAAATTTCATTCAGTTTCTGCATTTTTAGTGCTCTAATACCAGGAATTTGGTTCAGTCAGCAACCCTAGGGTAAACTAAATAAAGGAACTACATAGACAGTTGCTGACATTCTGGGCCTTCAGAAAACTGAAAACCTTGTCTAGAAATATGAAACTGTTAATATCTGCCAATATCTCAGAACACATTTAAAGAAAATCAATGTAAATGCATCATTTGGGGGGGGGGGTGGAGGTTTTTAATACCCTTTAACTTCAAACACAACCCTCTGCCCTTCATGAAATATAAACACAGGTTAAAAAAAAGCACTTGGCCTTTTTGATATGAAAATACAATGTCAGATTGCTATAGTAATGAAGAACTAGTATATAGATTTTCCCTTTCTCCTACCTGGTGGGGGCACACTTTGTACAGTTTACCCCCCGTGAGATGGGATTGGGGTTGCTTAATCTGTGTTCCATTCTGTACAAACTCAGACAGAGCCAGGAGGGAGTAGCACATTTTATCCTAAAAGAAAATACATAATTAACAAATCACACATCATTTGAACCCAGGGATTTGCTGGAAAGAGGCAATTAAAAGCACTTGGAGATTAACGCGTCACTTCACTATCACTATCCCCGCTGGACTGCCCTGATTTAAGAGGACAAAAGACCATGAATACATTTGCATTCCACCAGCTGCAGAAATAAGCTTAATTAACAGCAGAATAGGTGAGGGGATGCTAGGAATTTTAGTTCACAACATAATGAGTGTCATATGTTGCCTATCCATGCAAATATCTATAGGGATTCATTTACTTAAAGGGAATCTGTCGTCATTTTAAACTTTTTTTTTTTGCATTTTTATAAAAAACACACATCCATAAACACTGTCTGGCAAATAAAATGTTAATCCACAACTCCATGAATAAGTTATTTTAGTTTGTATTTTGTCATGGGGGCTTCCATTTCTGCTCATTACACATTCATCCTGTGCTGCTCTAACAGCAGGCACAGCATTACCTGTGTGCTTGGAGGCAGCCATTCTGTAATGAAAAGCCAGGTCGCACTACGACATGAGAATCTAGCTGTACACTCCCCCTCCCCTCTCTGCCCATGGGTGTGATGTTTGGAGGAGAGAGGTCACATGGTTTGCAGGGAAGCAATTACTTTCACTTTCCTACGTCCTGCTCTACAGCTGCACTAGCAGCCCCTCCTCCCACAGACACTATCAAAGCTCCTGCCGTTCTGTAAGTTTGATCTCTGCATTCCTTTGGAGGGGGGAACTTTCTCTCCTTGCTGCCTTCCTAGTTTGTTTTACTGGTTACTAGATGAGGTAAAGGAGCTGTGAGTTCCCTCTGCTATCCACCTCACACAGACCTTGCTCCTTTCCTGCCTGCAATACTTCTTTTTTCATTAACTACTTACTGCCTCCTTTCTCCTGAGCTATTTTAACCCTTCCTAGACTTCCTCTTAAATTTTCCTGGTTTTCAAGTATGTCCTCCTTATTTTATACTTTTTTTCTATTCCCTGTCATCAGTCCTGGGAGTGTACTCCTGTGTTTCTGCCATTCATTTTTGTGTAAACAAATATCATAAACTATCTATATAATAATATTTTTTCCAGTGCCCAAAATGAATTGTGTGTGTGTGTATGTATATATATATATATATATATATATATATATATATATATATATATATATATATATATATATATATATATATATATATATATATATATTTATTTTTGAAACGTAAGTGGGGGCAGTGATCACAGGACTATCTTATTTCAGTCCTTCTGAAGTGGTGTCAGTGGGAGCTTATCTTGATACCTGCCTATTGTTCAATTCACAGACTCAGCAGACAAGGCTCTATTTACATTACAGCAGCTTGTAGGAGGGAGGGGTAATGACATCACTCCAACTTGCAGTGCAGCAGTAAAGTGTGACTGAAGTTTATCAGAGCACAAGTCACATGACCTGAGGGCAGCTGGGAAATGTCAAAATGTCTAGCCCCATAGCAAAGTTTAAAATTAGATATAAAAAAATCCATTTCTTGTTTTGAAAAATGGATTTCAATGCAGGATTCTGCTGTAGTAGCACTATTAACTGATACATTTTGTAAAAAACATGTTTTTCCATGACAGTTTCCCTTTAAGTAAATTTGCACCACAACAGGAAACCCACAGGAAACAGGAAACATATATGTACAATCATTAATCTACCCGCAGCAGAGTGATCTACAGAGTGCTACAAGTTACCCCAAGGAGGGAATGGTTTAAAGTGACAGGCAGTTTGGGTTTCTCAAATACACCCCCCCCCCCAAAAAAAATATACAAAAACGGAGACTTATGAAGAAATTATTGTGTGTATAGAGAATTGTTCTTCTGCATATTTCCATTAATGCATATCATGCAAATCCACCGTACCATTTGACAAATACAATTATGCTCCAGTTTCCCATTCACAGCCACTGAACAACTCCTAATTATTTTGTGGACATGTTACACTACATATGAAGATTTATTAGTGTAATTAGACTATTAAAAACGATGGAAGGTTTAAAAGAAAGCATAGTAAAATGTTAAAGGGGTGGTTCACCGTCAGCTACATTTTAGTATTTTATAGAATGGTTAATTCTAAGCAACTTTTCAACTGCCCTTCAATTTATTTATTTTATTTTTTTTATAGTTTTTGAATTATTAGCCTTCTGCGGACTATTTTCAGCTTTCGAATAGGGGTCACTGACCCATATATAAAAACAAATGCTCTATAAGACTACAATTTTATTGTTGTAAGGCTTTACAATTTTATTGTAATTGATACTTTTTATTGCTCATCTTTCTATTCAGGCTCTCTTCTATTCATATTCCACATCTCTTATTCAATTCAATGCATGGCTGCTAGAGTAATTTCGACCCTAGGACTGCAGAAATTTCAAAATAGTGCTGTAGAAATTGCAAACTGGAGAGCTGCTGAATAAAAAGCTTAATAAGTCAAAAACTACAATACAGTAATAAAAACGAAAACCAATTGCTAAGTGTCTCAGAATATCCCTTGCTACATTATATTAAAAGTTAATTTAAAGGTGAAGAATCCCTTTAAGTGTATTTTGAAAAACTTTGTATTATCCATTCAACAGTTTATTTTACTGCTGAATATCTTGAATTGGAAAGTGAACAGAACAGGAAATGTTATGGGATATTGTCTTTTAGTTCTTATGCTTTTTTTTAACATTTATTTATAACCAGCAGAGCGAGGTATAACATGGAGTAGTATAGAGAGATAGGGATGATGTTGGTTAGGTAGGACCTTTTGATCTAACCATATCCATCTATCACTCATTGGGTACCTTTAAGCTCACAAACAGGGTTGTAAGCATCTCCTGTTATCAATGTTCACAACCTTGGACCCTAAGTGTCACTTACAGTTCTTGATCTGACTTGGTTTAGTCCATGGGTTCCAGCTAATCTATTGGGTGGTCAGGTAAGTTTTGTTTTCTTTTTGTGTAGGATTCGTTTCGTAGTATCCAAAGTGTCCATGTATTAGTGAATTTAGAGGGACAGCTTCTTGCTGTATATATTAGTTCCAGAATTGGGAGTGTTTGTTCAACTAAACCTATCCAAAAGTTTAGTGTAGGAGGATGCTGCTCTTTCCATTTAATGGCGATAGCTTTCTTTGCCTGTAAGAGTAGAAAGATAAGCAAAGTTTTTTCCCGATCTTGATATCATTGTGTCTGCTAGGTAGTTGAGGAGTAACACTGTAGGGTGGAATTCAATAGGCAGAGCCGTTAGTTCAGAGATATATGTAGCTATTTCTGTCCATACCACATGATAGAAGTCAGCCTTGGAACTTTTACATCTTTTGCATATGTCAGGGAATGGCGGGTTAATTTTATGCAGGCGATAAGGCGTATAGTATGCCCGGTGCAAGTACTTAAATTGTATAAGCCTGTCCATGACCTGATTAGGGGACATAGAGAGTCTGTCAGAATTGTTTCCCATTGCTCCGGTGTATGGTCTGGTATATTGCTTGTCCATTTGTAGTACAGTTCTCAGTTGGAAGCATGTTTGCCTTCTTGGATGTGTTTATAAATTGTTGATAAAGTGTTTTTTTCAGTTGCTCTTTTCGGTTAGATTAGATTAGGTCTTATAGGGTGGATGTTAGAATTTATGGGTTTCCTTGGTGAAATTGCTGAGTAAGGGCATGTCTTAGCTGTAGGCAGCGAAACAGCTTCCTATTTGGGATATTGAATTTGTCCTTTAGTTGTTGAAATGTGAGTAAAGTACTGGCATTGTAAGAAGCTGCATAAGATTTGCATTATACCAGTGTGTGGGGATATACCCTGAATAGTTTTCCCTAATCTGGAGCTACTCTGTTTCCATGCCTTGACTACATTCGCCATCATTGGGGTATAATTGGCATTAGTGTGTGCCTTTCTATAAATGAGTTTCCTCGACCCCTCTAAGGAGCCAACAATTTGGGCTTCGAGCAGGGTTACCGGGTCCTCTGGGTGGGGTTGTAACCACCATCTGAGCGGTGTCAGCTGAGAGGCTAAAAAATAGCCCTGCATATCTGGTGATGCCAGCCCCCCTTCAGTGAGTGGAGGAATTAGTGCTTTGTGTTTGATCCTCACTGGTCCAGGGGACCAGTAAAGTTTGGTGAGCTGGCATCTGAGTTGTTGGAAGAAGCTAGGGGGAATCCAGGTGGGTGATTGTCTAAATAAGTAGAGAAACTTAGGGAGGAGCTTCATTTTAAATAAATTTATTCTGCCTATTAATGACAGTGGACGTTTGAGCAATATATTTACTGTCTTTTGAAATTGTGCAATTAGGGGGTCAAGATTTAGCTCTCTGTATTTCCCTACTTGTGGGTGGATGTGTATGCCTAGGTATTTTATTGTGTTAGCTTGTACTACTGGTAGAGTGGGGTCTATGATTTCGGGGGCCCTGGGATCGAGGGGCAATAGGGAAGATTTGGTCCAGTTAATCCTAAAGCCCGAGTATAACGTGTGGTTGTTAACTGGAGAGCTTGTTGGAGTGAAGGGCCTGGATCATGTAGATATAATAGGGTGTCCTCTGCAAATAAAGACATGTTTTCACCTCATCATGGGCTCTGATTAAACATGCCAGGGGTTCCATGTCTAAAGCGAATAGGCCAGGGGACACCCTTGGCGAGTGCCTCTGGATGGGGTTATGGGGGGAGATATATCATTGTTGGACATGATTCTGGCCATAGGTTTGTTATACAAGGCTTGTATGCAAGTTAGGAAGTTCTCTCTAAACCCCAATATTTTTAGGGTTTCCCATAAATATGCGCACTCTACAGAATCGAAAGCCTTCTCGTTATCTATAGAGGCAATGACTCTAGTACCTGCGTTGTCATGAATAATTGTTAGGTTTGTGTAGTCACCTAATGTTGAGTTTGGCGGCTTTGTGGGGCATAAATCCAACTTGGTCTGGGGCTACTATTGAGGTTATATGGTTTAGGCGTCCTGCTAGGACCATGGCTAGTATTTTATAGTCCAAATTGATAAGCGAAATGGGTCTGTATGATGTGTGTGAAAGGGGGCTTTTTCCTGACTTTAACAGTAAAACTATGGAGATTTCTTTAAACGAGGCGGGCAGATGTGGTGTGTCTAGGGTGTGATTGAAAATGCTTGTCAGGTGGGGTGCCAATAATGGAGCATATGTGGTTAGGTTGGGGATTCCATCCGGGGAGGGTAAGGAGGCTATGGCATCCAAGACCTCATGTTCATGGATTGGGGTATCAAATAGGGTTCTATGTTCTAGAGGCAGGTTGGGAAGATCTAACTGCTTCAGGTAGTTTTTAATCTCGGAAGGGCTTTTTTCCAGCTTATAGATGTGAATATGATTGATAGCATTCCGCAAGACTTTGGTTTATGTCAAGTGAGTTAGTAATTAACTCTTTGTCTTCCTGCTCAAGTGCATGAATGGCCGGTCTACTGAACGCGTCCCTAGCTAAGAATGCCAGCAATTTGCCATTCTTATCCCCTTTTTCATACAGTGCATATTTATGAAACAATTACTTTTTTTGAGAACATTTCCACTGTGCCTGTGCATCTTGCCAAGATATTAGTAGAGGGGCGTGACCTGAGATTCCTCTTGGGAGGAATTCTGCTTTGTAAATTTTGGCACACATTTCGGTCGAGGCAAAGGAGAGATCAATCCTTGACATAGCTCCCCTTGAATAGCAAGAGAGCATGTGCTTTGTGGGGTTACAGGCCCTCCAAACATCTACAAACCATGATGTATCTGCCCATGCTCTCAGCTACAATGGGGAGACCTGGTTCCAGTAGACTAACATGAGGCGATCTTTCTCTCCGTCCATTACTGCATTGAAATCACCCAGTATTAATAGTGGCTCAGGAGGCAAGGCAGCAATACGTGGAAGCAACTCATATAGGAGCTCATCAGTGAAGGGGAGGTATATATTTGCGATGATATACGGGAATCCCACAATTGGGAGTATCTGCCTTCTGGGTCATTTTGGAGATTTATCAGTTTATAGGGGAGTGACTTAATAATTAGTATTGAGGCCCCTCTAGAGTAGTTTGAATAGAGAGCGTGGTAGGCATGTGCTATCCAGAATTTCTTGAGTGGGTTGAGGTTAGAGGACTTACATATATGCGTCTCCTGGAGACAAATAATGAAGGGGTTATATTTCTGAAGAAAATTGAATATCAGAGACTTTTTCATTGAGGACTTTAGCCCTCTAACATTCCAAGATACGGCTGTAATTTCGGCCATCTTTTAACAACATCAGTACTGTGTCTATGCTCCCCCTTAGAGCAAGAGTACGGAGGTTAAGAAGAAGAAAGGAATTGACAGTTGGGAAAAGGGGTAAAGGATGGAAGTCTTTTTCAGAATTCCCCTCCCTACTTCCCCCAGTGTTGGAGAAGTTTTGCACCCTTAACATCTTATATCCTAGACGGGTGATCCTAAACTGTGAGGCACCCATAACCAAATAACAGACTTATACAATATTTAACCAGATAACAAGTTTTAGTTACAGGCAAAAAATTCACAAGGATAATATAGATAACAACCCTTAGGTTGCTCCATGAACCCGCTATACAGGGTGGTTTTCTGTTGTAGCTGGTTGGAGTGAATTTACGGACAAACTGTGCTTGTGGTACTGGTAGACAAGTGTTATACTCTACCGATGGGGATGCGCAGGCTAGCTGAGCTGTTCAGAATAAGTGGTGTATGCTCCCAGCCGTACAATTGTGTTTACCTTGGGACCAATTTGTCTTTTTGCTCAGGGGCGACGGTCCAGCCATTGGGTGGATTCAGTTGGGGAATTGAAGAAGTGGGTCTTGCCATACACATAGACCCAGAAAAAGCATGGCGTATTGTAATTCCACGACTCTGAAGTGTAGTTTAACTGCTGTTAATTGCTGGTGTTGTTTCCGCAGTTCGTTAGAGAAGTCCAGATATAGTGAAATAATCGTATTCCCATATTTCAGCGCTCCCTTCCGACGAGCTGCTGCCAGGGCCACATCCCTGTCTCTAAAATTTAGGAGGCAGGCTATTATTGGCCTAGGTGGGGCCCCCGGTGGGGGTGGCCTGGTGGGTATCCGGTGCACATGCTCAATGATAAGGGTCAGAGAGAAACGGTTGGCTCCAAATTCTCCCTTTAGCCATGTTTCAAGAAATTTTGTGGCACCGGGCCACAAATCTGATATTGTTTCTACGCAGTTGATTTTCCAAATCATCTGCTTTGGCTTCTGCTAGTTCAAGTCTGTGGTGGAGTTGGTCCATCCAGTCGGGTAGAGGATTACAAGTGTCCTCCAGTTCGATTACGAGCCGTAGACGCCCGTAGTTCCTCTCATTGGCGGCTGCTAGCCCTTGCCGGTCTGCTGATTGAGATGAAACTGTCCTGAACAACTGCACATGCGATGAAAGTCATGAAAAATTCCACGAAAATTTCTCTGCATGCGCAGTTGTTCAGGACCGGAATATTACTCCATGCGCTCAAAACGACGGTCTGCTTCAGAAGAAAAGAAGATGGTGGTCGTAAACTCCCGAAGACAGAATCTGCACCGAGGGGTAAGTAAAAAGTTAGGGACATTTGCCCCGGGTACCAGGTAGGCTGGAGGGAAGGAGGGAGGGGGTCTACGTAGTATAGGGGGTAGGGATTTTTTATGTTACGGGTTGAATTCAAGGAACTTCAAGTAATTACTTACAAAAGCAGAACTATCAATGAAAAATTATCAACATGACCTATAGGTAACTTTTAATGAAAATTTTTAGCGTCAGTATCACTTTAATTCATGTTTTGTACAACAGATGGCATTTAGTACAGTTTTACTTTATGTGACTAAACTTGCAGTTTAAGGCTATGGGCACACGCTGCTCTCAGCCTGCGTATTTTTGCACAATAATGCTAGTGTTAAATCCAATACCTTTGTGTCACTTGTATTCCACGGGATTCCACAAAGTGTCAGCATTTTCTGGAGCTCTGCTGTGCTGTGCTGGTTGAGCTGATCCAGTTTCAGGGACCGTTCCTGAAGTAGCCTCATCAGAGAACTTCCATTCCCTGTAAAGGGTTACACAACCAGATCAGTGGAAACTATCCTGTTCTGGAGGCAATCGAGCAACAAGCTTGCAATTGCCAGGAAAGCTGGTATGGTCTATCTATGGCCCACAATGGTATGTGTCCTAATCCGGAAGGCAAGACAGTGAAAGTGGTGTTATGGTTTGATCAAATAGTTTCATTACGGTAACTGCTTACCCATACACAACCAAATGCGTAATTTTCCTCCCATGTCCCGCCCAGACATTTAGTACAACTAGAACATTTGAGCTGTAGGAACAAGACCAAGCAGAAATCACTGCAAAGTGCATCTAGTTACACAACATTTTTCAGGTGTCAAACCCTTTATCAAGTTACAATTGAAAGTGAGAATAAATAACGCAGCATACCATTGTACCCTCCTCCAACTCCTCCCCTTTAGTCAATTACAATTGTGCATGCAAGTCCTACTCAAGAAGGTAGTAGTCACTGTTCATAAAAAAATCCAAAGTCCATCCAAAGAGGGGGGAAATCGCAACAATGTGTTATCCTTGTGAAATAAAGTCTTTATCATTTACCTAAAACAAGGTCAAACATAAACAGAATAGAAATTGAAATCTGATACTGCCCTTCAGGCCTACCAAGGGTAAAAACACAATGAAACATTTACACATTATGCAAGATGTACATATAATACATGACTGCCAGTCATTTTATCTAATCTTATCCTTGGGTACCTGTTAGTTGAAGGAACTACCTCCGCTTTACTCCTGGCTAGGGATGGGCGAATTTGACCCGTTTCGCTTCGCCAAAAATTCGCCGCCGGTGAAATGTCGCAGACGCCCATGGGCATCAAAAAAATTTTGTCGCGCGGCAAAACTGTTTTGACGCGCGTCTTTTTTTTTGACGCACGCCGCCATACAAGTCTATGGGCGTCATTTTTTCGGCGAAACGAGGCGAAAAAATTCGCCCATCCCTGCTCCTGGCTATGGCAGTCACCAGAATCTGCAAGAAAATAAAGAAATAAGGTGCTTCTCACATTACAAACAACATTTCATACTCCATGTATCATTCAGACCTTCCGGTATTAGTGTATTCAATCTCTTAATTCATAAGGCCTCCTTTAGGAGTAGTAATCACCACCCCATTTTGGTAATCTCACTTGTTCAAGTACTAGCCATTTAAAGGAACAGTTCAGTGTGAAAATAAAAACTGTGTAAATAGATAAAAGTTTTTATATTTACACTGAACAATTCCTTTAAAGGGGTTGATCAACTTCCAAACACTTTTTTCAATTCAGTTTTTTTTAGATTGTTCCCCAAAAATAAAGACTTTTTTCAGTTACTTTCCATTATTATTTTTTACTGTTTTTTCCAAAACAGTTTAAAGTTGAATGTTTGTGTCTCTGGTGTTTGAGTCTGGCAGCTCAGTAATTCATGCAGACTCTAAACAGTTACAATTTTGCAACATTTAGTTGATACATTTCTCAGCAGCATCTCTGGAGCATTAGCAACTTTTGTATCAATTCTAACAGCTGCATGTAATGAAACTCAAGAGATGCTGCTCAGCAGGGACAAAGATAAGAAATATATCAACTAAATCAGGGGTGTCCAACCTTTTGGCTTCCCTGGGCCACATTGGAAAAAGAAAAATGTTCTGAGGCCACACGCGAAATACACACAAACACTAACTTTTGATTTATTTTATTGTAAAAGAAAAGAGGGCATCATAAACCTAGTGGGATTTTTGACATTGTGTTTGAGAATCGAATGTATCAATATCTGGTTGAATGGAAATAGTTGCAATTCTCAGTGAATTCTCAAGGTGCTCATCAGATAATTTTGTTCTAATTTTAGAGTGAGTAATTTTACTCACAAATGTAGTCGCTGCATATATTCCTAGCATAGCGGGCGATGCCGCTGAAGAATGCTGCTTACCTGCCTTTGTAAGTAACGCTCACTTGTTAACTGCTTTTCCTGCTCTAGGAAGACACACCGCACACCCCATGTAAAATTTAAAGCATACATGCACACAATTAGCGACCGCGTACATACGCTCTCTGTGCGTTACATTGCAACATGACGTTTCCTGGATTGGTGGAAGTTCAAGCTGGGCCACATTCATATCCATCCTGGGCCGCAGGTTGGACACCCCTAAACTAAATGTATTCATTTAGAACAGTTTACAGGGTCGATGGCCCCCCCTCCCAGAGTTGCTTCAGAAGGTGAAAAATTACATTGTACACTTCAATATTAGAAAAACGGTCACACATAGAAAATAGAAAGTCATTGAAAAACTTTGTTATTTCTGGTGATCTGAAAATAACTAGTTATTTCTGGTGATCTGAAAATAACTAGTTATTTCTGGTGATCTGAAAATAACTAGTTATTTCTGGTGATCTGAAAATAACTAGTTATTTCTGGTGATCTGAAAATAACTAGTTATTTCTGGTGATCTGAAAATAACTAGTTGTACCGAAGTGCCTGGGTTTAAATTCCTAATATTGACCTTATGCTCTTTGATCCTTTTTTTTACCTTACGTTTTGTCTGGTCCACATAAGCCTTGCCGCAAGGACATTTTATTAAGTAAACCCCCCTTGTGGTTTCACAGGTACAGAAGCCCTTTAATCTAATGGCATAACCAAGCGAAGGGTGATTAACAGAGTCTCCTTTAATAATAGAGGAGCAACACACACAGTTAAGACAAGCAAAGGTATCACTTCTCTTGATTGCTAGTAATGTTTGCCCTCACTTAGGGTTCTTTAGATATGTAGGGCATAATATAGCCAGAACACTACTTCCTGCTTTTCAGCTCTATAAATATGAGTTAGTCAGCGAGTTGAGGGGGGGCCACATGGTACATATCTGTTCAGTGAGTTTGCAATTGATCCTCAGCATGCAGCTCAGATTCAAAAGCAACAGATATGACCCATGTGCCCCCAAGTCTCTGATTGGTTACTGCCTGGTAAACAGGCTAACCAGTCCAAGTAAATTCCGCATGCACTCCCAGGCCCTCCTGTATATAGATATCTGGTGAGATGGCCCTCCCCTGGATCCACAGGAAACAAACAATTGAGGAACCGGCACACAGAAATGATTGCCAGTGTAACCAGTCAGTGTAAACCAAGGGAGCTGAAAAGCAGGAAGAAGTGTTCTGGCTATTATGTTACACATCCAGACACTCCAGCCTTTGTACATTATATTTTTGCCTAACTAACTATAATAGAATTTTTTTTATTTTGGACAGCCTATTTACCCAGTTTTTATTTTTACATTGAACAATTCCTTTAATATATTGTGCTAGCGTAGTAACATGCAAACTCAATTTCACTTCTTTCATTCGCAAATTCAGTAGTTGCCTACTTACATCATCCATAGGTGACATTCAGTGTTGAGAGCCTCAAGTAGGCAACTACTGAATCTGCAAAAGAAAGACGTGAGCTTGAGTTTGCATGTTAGTACACTTGCACAATATGTTCAGAACAAACAGATCCCAAGAGGCCTGAGGTTGGACATAAAACCCAGTTTGGGTACAGAAGATCCCATCTTAATGCAACAATGTCATGCTATTCTCAACAAATGTATTCTTGGCGTGATGTTGTTAACTGTTGATCGACCCACGGATAAGATTGACTCTGCTATAGCAACCATTAATGATTTGGAAACCCGCATTAAAGAAGAAAAAGTTGAAGAAATAGCAAACCAGATACTGTCCCAGCAAAGGGAAGCGGTACATTGATTGAAAGAATCAATTTCCTCTCAAAAAGCAGCTAAACTTGAACGAGATACAGAGGATTACCTGCTGGATAGGGTTTACACATGGCAGGAGGACCATGGACGCCAACGGAAGGAGCAACAAGTGGAGTAATACCAAAGTCAGGGCAACAGGAAGTGGGGAAAGCGGACATGTAGAGAGACCCAGAGGAGACAGATACTGCAGCTAGCATGTCGCCCCATTAAAAGCACTCAACACAGAGACATGATGTCCAGCAGCCAGGATTCCCTCCAAGGAACAGGACTTTTAGGGGTACCAGACAACGACCGAGTGCACCAGAGTACCCGGATATACACGAACTCTCGAGTGCCTTTACAAAGAGAACGCTACCCGCAGAGAGAGAGAGAACAAGGAAACAGTAAATAATCTGGTTGTAAAAATTTCTTCATATAAATTATCGGATGTGGAAGTAGCCGTTTTGAATAAGGGACTGGGGTTTATTCCTCATTATGTTCACAATGTGTTTGAATTGGAAATTGAGTTTCAGAAGTTCATGAGATCCCTTACACTCAAGTTACATTTTGCAAATAAACTCAAAATACCACGTTCAGAATGTAAGGCTAATAGTAACTGTAATAAAAAAAAGTGATTTTGTTCCCACAGTTGACAGCACTGCCCTCACTATGTTTAAGAATGTGTTACATGTGAAGTCAAGAAAATATGGGGGAATAAACCAAAGTAAAAAAGGTAATTTAACTAAGACAGAATGGGAAGTTCCTTGAAAAATAATGACTTGCTGGTAATTAAAAAAAGCAGATAAAGGTGGTGTCATTGTGGTAATGGACAAATTAAGATATGTGGAGGAAGTGCACTGACAGTTAATGATTGTGGAACATGAACACATTTCATGTGACCCAGTGTTTGACAACAATGTAATGTAGATTTGCTATTGATGGTAGCAGCTAATAAAAAAGGCATATCCCTTACAGAGAAACAATTTTTGACTGTAGAACATCCATGTACACCCATGCTATATATGCTGCCAAAGATCCACAAATCAGTTGAGAATCCTCCGGGTTGGCCCATTGTTTCAGGCATTGGATCAACACTTGAACCTTTGTCCAAGTTTGTGGATGCATATTTGCAGCCTATAGCACAAGGTATTAGCACATGCCTAATGGACACAACTGATCTATTAAGACACTAACAGCAGGTAGCATTACCCAAAGGGAAATTTTACTTGACAAGCTTTGACATTCAAAGCCTGTACACATCCATACCTCAGGATGAAGGGTTAAGATATATTGAAGAGGCTTTGCTAAGGACCAACTTACCCCATCAGAAAATATATTTTATTTTGGATTGCTTGACTCTGGTATTGGGAATGAATTACCAAGTACAAGGACAAGTACTTTTGGCAACGCCAAGGTACGTCTATGGGTGCTGTAGTTGCCCCATCATTTGCAAATATATTTGTGCATAAACTGGAACAATGGTTATTCCTGAGGAGCAATTTTAGCCATAATATCATTAAATATGTACAGTTTGAGGATGACATACTGCTGATTTGGGGGCCCCCTTGCAGAGTTTTACCAGATGGTGGAAGAGGACAGTAATAGTCACCCAACCATTACATTCACAGTAGAAACATCAGAAAGGAGTTTGTTTTCTAGATATCAAATTAACAATCACAAATGAAGGTATTAGGATGGAATTATACTGTAAACCCCCTGATAGTTTCCACTGCCCGCACGAATGCTTCTACAGAATGCTTATCAGGAAGCAGCATTGAATTTAACACAAAGGTTTGTTGATAAGGGATGCAAGAGCAAACATATAGTTCAAATATTCAAGCAAGTGTATAGAAAGACATGAGGGTATTTTTAGAGTGAAGTTCGAAATTCCGCCACTCTCCATTAATCCATCGGATTTTTAAAAAGAGTATTTATCAATGGGTGAAAGTGAAAATTCACCCATTGATAAATATGCCTTTCAAAATCCCATAGAAATTAATGGAGAGCAGTGGAATTTCACTCTAGCGGACTGTGGCAATTGCTAATTTCACTCTTTGATAAATATACCCCCGAAGTCTCTTGGTGATGAATGAAGAAACGAGAAAGTTACCCACTAAAACAAATAGGATACTGTTACATAGTTAACATAGTAATTAAGGTTGAAAAAAGACATGTCCATCGAGTTCAACTTTTTTTTTTTTTATTAACTATCTATCTGCCAGTTGATCCAGAGGAAGGCAAAAAAACCCATCTGAAACCTCTCCAATTTGCCTCAGAGGGGGAAAAATTCCTTCCTGACTCCAAAATGGCAATCTGACTAGTCCCTGGATCAACTTGTACTATGAGCTATTTCCCATAACCCTGCATTCCCTCACTTGCTAAAAAGCCATCCAACCCCTTCCTTAAAGCTAGCTAATGTATCAGCCTGTACAACTGATTCAGGGAGAGAATTCCACATCACAGCTCTCACTGTAAAAAACCCCTTCCGAATATTTAGGCGGAACCTCTTTTCTTCTAATCGGAATGGGTGATCTCGTGTCAGCTGGAAAGACCTACTGGTAAATAAAGCATTAGAGAGATTATTATATGATCCCCTTATATATTTATACATAGTTATCATATCACCCCTTAAGCGCCTCTTCTCCAGCGTGAACAGCCACAATTTGGCCAGTCTTTCCTCATAGCTAAGATTTTCAATACCTTTTACCAGCTTAGTTGCCTCTGTACCCTCTCTAATACAATAATGTCCTGTTTGAGTGATGGAGACCAAAACTGTACGGCATATTCTAGATGGGGCCTTACAAGTGCTCTATACAGTGGAAGAATGACCCCCTCCTCCCATGACTCTATGCCCTCTTTAATACAGCTCAAGACCTTATTTGCCCTTGATGCTGCCGACTGGCATTGCTTGCTACAGCCAAGTTTATCATCTACAAGGACTCCAAGGTCCTTTTCCATAATGGATTTGCCTAGTGCAGTCCCATTAAGGGTATAAGTGGCTTGGATATTTTTACATCCCAGGTGCATGACCTTACATTTATCAACATTGAATCTCATTTGCCACTTAGCTGCCCAGATTTGTCAAGATCATGTTGCAAGGATGCCACATCCTGGATGGAATTAATTGGGCTGGATAATTTTGTGTCATCTGCAAACACTGATACATTACTTACAACACCCTCCCCATAGTCATTAATAAACAAGTTAAATAAAAGTGGACCTAATACTGAGCCCTGGGGGACCCCACTAAGAACCTTACTCCAAGTAGAGAATGTCTCATTAACAACCACCCTCTGTACCCGATCCTGTAGCCAGTTTCCTATCCACGTGCAAACAACTTCATTAAGCCCAACAGACCTTAGTTTAGAAAGCAGTCATTTGTGGGGCACAGTATCAAACGCTTTGGCAAAATCCAAATAGATCACATCTACTGCCCCCCCCACTGTCCAGAATCTTACTTACCCACATCATAAAATGCAATCAAATTTGTCTGACATGACCTATCAAAGCCATGCTGATTGTTGCTCATAATGCCATTCATTAGGACAACATTTTGAATGTGATCCCTTAACAAGCCTTCAAATAATTTGCCCACCACAGATGTCAAGCTTACTGGCCTATAATTGCCAGGCTAAGATCGTAATCCCTTTTTAAATATTGGAATAACATCAGCTTTTCTCCAATCCATAGGCACCATACCAGATGACAGTGAATCTCAGAAAATCAGAAATAAGGGCTGGTCTAAAACTGAACTAAGCTCTCTTAGAACCCGAGGGTGTATGCAATCAGGCCCTGGAGCCTTGTTTACATTAATTTGTATTAAAGCTTTTTGAATCATATCCTGAGTCAGCCACTGACTAGATTGAGCTGAAACATTCGTGCAGTTATAAAGTGAGCCTGTGAACCCAGACTCCTCTATTGTATACACTGAAGAAAATAACTGATTTAACACATTTGCCTTTTCTGTATCTGTTACAACCATACTGGTACCATTATTTAATGGAGCAACCCTCTCAACCTGCATCTTTTTAATATTAATATATTTAAAAAACTTTTTAGGGTTAGTTTTCACCTCCACCGCAATTAACTCTTCATTTCTTTTCTTAGCCTTCCGGATTGCTGATTTACAACATTTATTACAGTGTTTATATTCATTAAATGCAGCTTCTGTCCCTACAGATTTGTAGTTTTTAAATGCCTTTCTCTTCTTTCCCATTAACTTCTTTACTTCTGTATTAAGCCACACAGGATGATTCTTAGAGCTTCTACGTTTAGTCCTTAAGGGAATAAATTGAGAACAGTAATGATTTAACATCATTTTAAGTTCAATCGGGGGATCTCTAATATAAGTATATTATATATAATATAATATAAAGTGTAATCAGGTCCCCTCGCAAGCGCCTTTTTTCCAGAGAAAACAACCCCAACCGTGACAGTCAACCATCAATTAAATCTTCCATCCCTCTAACCAGTTTGATTGCATATCTCTGCAGTCTCTCTAGCTCATTTATAGTCCTCTTAAAGGAGAAGGAAAGGTTAAAACTAAGTAAGCCTTATCAGAAAGATCCATCTTAATATACCAGTAAACCCCCAAAGTAATGTTGTTCTGAGTCCCCTGTCAAAAGAAACACTGCATTTCTTTCCTTCTATTGTGTACACATGGGCTTCCGTATCAGACTTCCTGCCTTCAGCTTAAACCTCATTGCCCTGGGCAAGAGCATGCTCAGTTTGCTCCTATCCCCCCACCCCTCCCTTCTCTACTGTAATCTGAGCCCAGAGCAGGGAGAGACTCAGGCAGGAAGTGATGTCACACCATGTTAATACTGCAGCTCCTATCCTAAACAAACAGAGAGTTTCTAGAGCTTTTTACTCAGGTATGGTAAAACATTGTACAGAATAAATATAGCATTCTAGCTTGCACTATTGCAGCTAATCTATTGGCAATAAAATGCCTCCGTAGCTTTCCTTCTCCTTTAAGGACTGGAGCCCAAAACTGCACTGCATACTCTAGGTAAGGCCAGGTCCAGGGACCTATAAAGATGCATAATTGTGTTTTCATCCCTTGAGTTTATGCCCTTTTTTTATGCAAGACAGTACTTTATTTGCTTTAGTGGCCACAGAATGGCATTGCCCCAAATTAGACAACCTGTTATCTACAAAAACCCCTATATCCTTTATGGTTAAGGAAACTCCCAACACACTGCCATTTAGTATATAACTTGCATTTATATTATTTTTGTGCACCTTGCATTTATTAACATTAAATCTCATTTTCCAGTTTGCTGCCCAGTTTTCCAACTTAGTCAAATCACTCTGCAAATTGGCAGCATCAGCAAAAATAGAAACAGTACTTTCAATGCCCTCCTCCAGGTCATAAACAAGTTGAAAAGCAAAGGATCAAGTACAGAGCCCTGCGAAACTCCACTAACAACACTGGTCCAATTAGAAAATATTCCATTTACCACCACTATCTCCTATATCTATCCAAGTACAATACTATGTTCCAGGCCAACATGCCTTAATTTAACCAGTAACCTTCTGTGTGGCACTGCACTACTTAGCAAAGTCTAAGTAGATCACATCCATTGCCATCCCAGAATTGGGGTCCCTGCCCACCTTCTCATAAAAAGAAATTAAGTCTGGCAAGATCTATTATGCATAAAACCATGCTGGCACAAACTCCAAGTATTATGATTTTCTATGAAGTCCAGTATCTTATCCTTTATTAACTGTTCGAAAAGCTTTCCTACTGCTGATCTCAGACTATCAGGCCTATAGTTAGCAATTTGCCAGTCTCTCAGCACCATGCTAGACCTCAATGAATCCTGAAAAATTAAGTAAAGAGGTTGGCAATCACAGAGCTAAGCTCGCTAAGTACCATGGGATGAATACCATCCGGCTCTGGTCCTTTGTTTATCTTAACATGTTCTAGTCTCTTGAATTTCCTCATGTGTGAACCATGCATCATTAGTTGTATTACTAGAATTAGGACTATTAAGAAGGAAACCTTCATTAACTGGTTCCTCATTTGTGTAGACAGACAAAAATTAACATTTCAGAATCTCACCTTTTTTTCTGTTCTCATCAACCAGCTGACCCCCCCCCTGATATTAAGGGTCTCACCCCTTGCTGCATCATTTTATTACTATTTAAATATAATTTTGGATTTTTTTTACTGCTTGCTGCAATATCCTTTTTTTTCATATCGATTTTATTTTCATGTCTAATGGCTTTTTTTGCATGATCTTGGCCTCCTTGTACCTTATAAATGTTGGTACCCACCACAAAACCAACACTTCTATTGGACCAAAAAGGTTTTGCAACATGTTCCTTGCTTATAAGGGGAATATACAGACATGTATATTTATGAAGCAGCATTTTAAAGACTTCCCATTTTTGTTCCGTGTTTATTCCTGTTAAAAATTTTTTTGCACGGACGTTCCTTGCTTACAAGTGGATTTTTTATTCTGTGTTTAACCACTTAATATGTTGCAGAGATGCCCTTATACTGTAAAAGTTTGCACATCTAAAATTTTGTGTTTATAGAATTGCCTTTGCAACAGAATCTCAAAGGATGTTATGATCAATAGTCCCTAAATGCTTACCCACACAAATGCTAGAGATGAGTTCAGCATTATTAGTTATTACAAGATCCAAAAGAGTTATATCTAGTAAGTTTTTGAACAAGCTGGAATTAAAAGTTGTTTCAACATATTTACAAACCTATTATCTTTTTCTGACTTGGCAACTCCATTACCCCCAGTCAATGTCTGGATAATTGAAGTCACCCATAGTAATAACTTGACCTAGTTGTGAAGCCGCTTCTATTTGTAAAAGTAGCTGGGCTTCATTCTCATCACTTATACAAGGTGGTTTGTAACATACACCAATGATCATTTTCTTTGCGACCTTTTGCCCAGTCGAAATTCTCTATCCAGAGGGATTCCACACCCTCCCCAGTGCCATCAATGTTTTTTTCTTAAATGCATGGCTTTAATTCAGGCTTTACATACAAACACACTCCTCCACCCTTTTTAATCCCTCTGTCCCTCCTAATAAGGATGAAACCATTAAAATTCACAGTCCAATCACGTTTCATCGAACCAGATCTCAGTGATACAAATTATACAATAATTTTAAAGCATACACTTAACTCTATATCTCCCATTTTACCTGACAAAATCCGTGCATTTGCCAGCATACAGCAGAGGTTACTACATTTTCTTTTGAAATTTGCATTACTTAGCGAAGAGTTATATCTTGAGTTAGAATTAGCCTGTTTTCCTGGTAACATAGGGACCTCCTTAGCTGGTAAACTATATGCTCCCTCACTCCTCCCCAATGACTTCTTATTAATCCCACTGCCCAGTCTACCCTAGCTTCCCCATAATTCTTTATCTCACCCACCCCTTTGCCTAGTTTAAACACTTCTCCAACTTCTTAGCCATTCGTTCCCCAAGGAAAAATCAGCCCAGTGCTCTAGGAAGCCAAACTCTTCCTTCCTACACTAAGACAAGACTTAAGCCACACATTTAGCTTCCTAAACTCCCGCTGTCTTCCTAAACTTGCATGTGGCGCAGGCAACATTTCTGAAATTTTCCTAATAATTGAATCCCCTACAACTACAATCTGCTTAGGCCTGACACTGCTCTCCTCCCTTTCACTACTAAAAAACTGGTCTCCCGCTGTTATAGAGATCAGCCCCTAAATTTGCCTATCCAGAGTTCACACTCCCTTCTTCTTTGTGTCTAAATACAGCTCCCAAAGCAGGAAGATAGACGCAATTAAGAAATATTGACCCATAGTGATGTCCCATTGTTCAGTTATACTCTGGGAAAAGCTCTTAAAGATATATTATGCTCTACAGATCTAAAGAACCCTAAGGGAGGGCAAACATTACTAGCAAGCAAGAGAAGTGGTGCATTTGTTTGCCTTAACTGTGTGTACTGCTCCTCTATTATAAAAGCAGACTGTTAATCACCCTTCGCATGGTTATGCGGATTCAATGGGATTAAAGGGTTTCTTTACCTGTGAAATCACAAGTGTCGTTTACCTAATAAAATGTCCTTGCGCAAACCCTATGTGGGCCAGACAAAACGTAAGGTAAAAAAAAAGGATCAAAGAGCATAGGGGCAATATCATGAATTTTAAACCCAAAAAAGCAACAGACACTTCGGTAGCAAGGCATTTTTTTTAAATGGGCCATAATTCAATGCAACTTAGAGATATTAAACTCTTTTTTACATCTATCATAAAATTGCCATGAAAGCTAACTTTGCCATAAAGTATTTGCACAATGCTTTTACATTACCTGTTTGATGACCCATGTTCCTGTATGAGTGGGCTGCCATATTTGTGCAGCAGGAGTCCGTTACCATTGGAAACTTTAACTGACAGACTGAGATAGTCAGGTTGGCAAAACAGTCAGGTTTAGAAACTTCAACTTACTTACAAAAACAAACCTCTCAAATTAACGCACTTTGAAGTCATTTCTTTTGGTCTTGTTCCTACCTCACGAATGTTCTAGTTGTACTAAATGTCTGGATGGGACATGGAAGCAAAAACTGCACTTAAAGGTTTGCTTGTGTATGGGCAAGCAGTTGTCTAAGAATTGTACAAGCTGTACACATTAACCTTCCACCACATCAACTTACCTGCACAATAAAGCATGACGGAGGGTTTTACACAGGGCCGGAACTACCATCCTTCACTCACCCCTCCCTACTTTCCGTTGCTCACCCCTCAGTACCCTCTGTCGCTGATCCCTCCCCTCCGTCAATCACCCCTGTTCAGGGAGCGGGCTTGCTGGCCGGGTTGCCTAGGTCACCCGGCCCTGATTTGACACCAGAAACATGTGAATCACGTTGACAGAATACATTTTATTTTTTGCCCACCTGGAACTTTTTGCACCTCGGGGTTCTTGTAGCTCTCACTGTTGAAAACCACAGGGCCACGCATGAGCGGAGGAAAAAAAGGAGCAACAATGGAAGCATCAAATTTGCTGATAGGGATACTGGAGGGAAAGGCGGCCTGTTCTAAAACTTCATTCTCCAAGGAAGACCAGAAATCATCCATGTTTACTTTGTTAGAAGTCATGAATTCCGGCCATGTCAACTAGAGTTAGAGAAATAGCAGACCAAAATGAGATGCAAAATTATTGCAGATTGTTACCCTCTCATTTTGTTTCACCTATCTACCATCTACTGAAGTGAATTCTAACCCGGTCACTGAGCAATCAGCTCTGTATCTGCTACTGTCTCGCCGCATCCCTCCCCAAATCCTTCTCTCTTCATTTGCACCAAATTTACTGCAGTACAGGGTCAGCTATGTACATGTCATATGTGTGATAGTTCCCCTTTAAATATAATGTGTAATTATGAAACAGAGGTAGAAAACGTAATTAAGTTCCTTTTTAAAGAATGACCTGTGCACTACTGAGCATAATAAAAGCAAAACTGAGCCAATAAAAAGGAAATGTCTTTTCTTTATAGATATACATTCCATAATCAGAGGATGCAAGTATTAAAAAAAACCAAAACCTAAAGTAGTCATACGCTACTATTTTACATTCACAAATAAAACTGAATCAGTGTTTTATTATCCAGTTACAGTTTCTGAAAAGACTGAAGATTTACCTCAATGTTTGACAGGGTGAGGGTATTCCCTGCATTTCTTTGTGCTAGCTCGACCTTGGGTGCCACCCCACATATTCCACATATCATATCATTAAAGTCCCGGACTGTGAGACACTCAAAGGCCCAGTAGCCACAACTGAGCAGATCGTGCACAGAAGAAAGTACCTCTGGAGTCAGCATCTTCTCGGGAATAGCTAAAACAAGTAAATAATTAGATTAGTTACCCTAGAAAAATGTTATTCACTGTAGGAATATATCATAATTATATTATAGTAGTGATTATAAGTATAACTAATCTGGGGTGCATGAGAAAGTAATTAGCCCAACGCCTCCATGATTCTTTTTTTAAACCCCAGATGGCCATCTTATAGCTCTTAAAGCAACCTTGCCAGTGCTCTTATTGAATCATAAGAAATGAAAGCTGCCCTTTTCTCACATTCAACTAAGTCAAACTCCTCAATGGTGGTTATTGTTGGAACTTAATATATGTGATATGGGAGGTTCCTCCCAAAGGTACCCACCTGCCTGTTCCTTAATGGATGTAAGGAGGTTTGTGATGAATTCTTTGGGATCTTCTCCATGCTTAATTTGGTTCCGGATGGAAAAAAGAATGTCCAGACTAACAAGGAGTTTATTTCCCACATTAAAGAGGCCTGTAACACAAAAACAGCTGATGAGATCCCAACATTCCTGAAACACATATTGCTCTGTTTGTTCCATTTTACTGTAAAAAAATTTCTTCATAACCATCAAGCATGTAAGCATCATTCAATTGTGAATGAGCAACCTACCAGTAAAAATGTCGTTAAAGCTGTGAATGGCCAGACACTCAAGATTTAGACATAATTTGGCCTGAGTTGTTACCATCTGTAGCTTAGAGACTGTAAGAAGCCAGCAATCCTGGGGTCCGGCTTGGGAGCTGTGAATTACAAGTGAAAAGGATCTCAGGTTATAGGGAAACACTAGACAGAAAAATTTGCAGGAGATCCATAGGCTCCTCTACAACAACGGATGAAAGAAATCACCTGCCCTGAAAGGAAAACAGTGTTCTGCTTATCAGTCTATCCAAATCTGGCAGCCCAGAGCATGTGCAGTGAATCAGCAGAAAGAAGATGGAGAGTTACTGGGGCACCATTGGAGGCACAGATCTTTACTGCTTAAGGGCTGTGTTTGCCTTGGACTGGTATAAAAGGCCAAAACATAATGTGCAACATTTCTGCTCTACTTTTTTAGCTAAGCTTTAGTTGTCCTTTAATTTGGCTAATGGTTTCTATACTAAATGCTGGCTTGTTGGAAATTGATTATTAAGAAGTCTTACTTTTTTTCACCCTTAAATAAGGGAGATCCACACAGCAGGCACTGGTCTGCAGAAGATTCATAGAACCTGGCCCAGGAGGTCTGCTCAATGGTCACGGTGCCATCAATGACATTGGAGAGAATCAAGCAGGAGCTATTCAGTTCATGGATGATGGCAAATGCTTCAGAAAGCTCACACTCGTTCTCTGGGAACTGTACAGTCTTGCGTAGCAGCTGGATAGTTGACTGCCGCTGTGTCTCTTTCTGAGCTTGGCTTAGTGGCATACTTACATTGAGGATGCTGGGAGCATGGAGGGGAGATTCCTATTAAAGAGGAAAGTGATTATACCATGTAAGGCAGTGTTGCACATCTTCTGTGCAGAGACATGATTTATGGTGCTCTTTATTAAATAAGTGTTCAAATATTTGAAATGGTGTAACTGAACTCTATATCTCACCTTTGAGATGTGAGGTTTGTACACTTTGGCAAGGAGCCCAGAGTGTCACCATTTTCTGGTGCATTGCTAGCTCAAAGGATATTGAGTTAAATTGAGACTATGGCTATTGGCACAGTGGAGATATGTTGCCTGCTACATACTTAAAGAGATACTGTCATGGGGAAAAAAAATATATATATTTTTTAAATGCATCAGTTCATAGTGTGGCTCCAGCAGAATTCTGCACTGAAATCTGAAAAGAGCAAACAGATTTTTTATATTTAATGTTGAAATCTGACATGTTGTCAGTTTCCCAGGTGCCCCCAGTCATGTGACTTGTACTCTGATAAACTTCAGTCACCCTTTACTACAAGTTGGAGTGATATCACCCCCCTCCTCCCACCCAGCAGTCTAACAACAGAACAATGGGAAGGTAACCACATAGCAGCTTCCCAACACAAGATAACAGCCTGGTAGATCGAAGAACAGCACTCAGTAGTAAAATCCCGGTACCACTGTGTCACATTCACATTGAGTAGTAGAACAAAGTCACATTGAGTAGTAGAAATAACCGCCTGCCAGAAAGCAGTTCCATCCTAAAGTGCTAGCTCTTTCTGAAAGCACATGACAAGGCAAAATGACCCGAGATGGCTGCCTACACACCAATATTACAACTAAAAAATACCCTTACTGGTTCAGGAATTATATGTTATATTGTAGAGTGAACTAATTGCAGTGTAAACAGTGTAATTTAGAAATAAGTTACATCATAAAAATCATGACAGAATCCCTTTGAAGGGGTGGTTCACCTTCAAATTAACTTTTAGTATGTTACAAAATGGCTAATTGTTTTAATTGGCCTTCATTTTCTTTTTTTATAGTTTATGAATTATTTGCCTTTTTCTACTGACTGCTGGAAACCCACAAATAGTAAAAAATTGTCTCAGAATATCTCTACATCATACTAACAGTTAATTTAAAGATGAACAACTCCTTTAATTGCTCCATCTGAAACCTGTACCATACTAGTCCATACAGTCTATCACACCTTTGTGTTCACTGCAACATAATCTAAACACAGAGCACAACATTTTGGACCATAGGACCAAAGTACATTGTGCTGAGGGATCCTGTTGTAACACCCATTATGTATTTTTTTTATATTCGTGTTACCAGCTTCTTTTGAACAACATACCCTTGAATATTAACAAAAACCTAATTGTAGCTCATCAAATGTGGTCTAATGATTTGACTTTCCTGTACTTTTGTAATAAAGGTATGGGACCGATTATGCAGAATACATTAGGGGTCTTTCCGTAATTTGGATCACCATACTTTGTCTATTAAAAAAACAAAAAACATTTAAATGTTAAAATAAACCCAATATGAAGGGTTTGGCTTGAATAAGGATCAATAATATTTTAGTTGGTATCAAGTACAATAGAGAAAAGGGATTTTTTTAATTTAAAATTATATGCTTAAAATGTAGTCTATTGGAGATGACCTTCCTGTAATTCAGAGTTTTCTTGATAACAGATTTCCATATACTGGATCCCATACTGTACAAATTAGATTGAAATACAAAAACTCACATTTAGTTTGGGGAGCCTCTCAAAGTTGTCTTTTAGGTTAGACCCACATTTAGGGCAGGTTTTGGGCTTGTGTCTGTTGGTATACATGTAGTTGCAGAAGATGTTCTTGCATTTCCCCTTGCCTCTTAGTGTAGCTAGCCCCAAGTCCTGTTCAACACGAACAAAAAAAGAAATAATTTAGATGGTTTCTTTATTTAACCCTGTATTCCCTCACTTGCTAAAAAGCCATCCAACCCCTTCTTAAAGCTATCTAATGTATCAGCCAGTACAACTGATTCAGGGAGAGAATTCCACATCTTCACAGCTCTCACTGTAAAAAACCCCTTCCGAATATTTAGGGAACCTCCTTTCTTCTAAACGGGTGACCTTGTGTCAGCTGGAAAGACCTACTGGTAAATAAAGCATTGGAGAAATTATTATATGATCCCCTTATATATTTATACATAGTTATCGTATCACCCCTTAGACGCCTCTTCTCCAGCGTGAACATCCCCAATTTGGCCAGTCTTTCTTCATAGCTAAGATTCTCCATACCTTTTACCAGTAGTTGCCCTTCTCTGTACCCTCTCTAATACAATAATGTTCTGTTTGAGCGATGGAGAGCAAAACTGTACAGCATATTCTAGATGGGGCCTCATATATATGAGGAAGAGGGACAAAGAAATGGAACCCCAGAGAGAAGATCACAGAGAACTGTGAAGACTCAGTATTGAATTTATCGAAGAGACATTTAACTGATAATCATTTAACACTTCTGGCTAAGGGGCTATCATATTCACCTACAAGGGATTTAAATGTTTTTGAGACACTCACTGATGTTAATAGGTTTGTTTGAAAGATTGTACTAAAGAAATATTTTTTGCCAGAAGATATTTTGAATGAGAATATGGAGGATATTTTGGATATAGATCCAAATGAGCAATAAAGGTGGCACTCTAGATGAATATGAGGAGGTTTATTGTAGCATATCAAGGTAACAACATTGCCTTGCGCTTTTCGGGAAAACATTCCCTTAATCATAGGCATCAATGTTACATTTTACAAAAGATATGTGGATGCTTTATTAATAGTATGGGGTAACACTGGGGAACACTAAGAAGTTTATACAAAATTGAAATCACAATGATTGTAATTTGGTTTTCACAAGTAGATTTGGAAAATGTAGTATAGATTTCTTAAGATCTATGATTAACATATGCAGGGAGTAAAGTGGTGAACACTGATCTTCAAAAGGAGTCGGTAGGAAATTCCTCTTTAAGGTCAAATTCCTGCCATCCACAACAAGTGTTTAGGACAATACCAACTGGTCAGTTTCGGTTGAATTTAGTTCTGACAAGGAGTAGTATATAACAAAAGCTATTGGTCTTAGAGACCAATTCTTGGCCAAAGGTTATTCTTTTGAACTTTTAAGGCCAGCATTCTTGAAGGCATGGTCGAGCTTATGGGATAAGAGGAAAAATTTAAGAGAGGAAAAGGGCATGACTATAGTCCTAAGTTTATTACATCCTATAGTATGCAATATCAGTAGGTGAAGAGAATTGTAAAAAAAATATCTACCTGTTCTTTGTGGAAATGATAGCCTACGGCAAGTGTTGCAGCATGGTTGTAAATTTGTCACGAGACATGTAAATACTTTGGGGCACATTCTGGCACCTAGTGCAGTTCAAACTATCTATAACAGGTGGTGACTGATAACCAAACTCCTACATAGGGAAGCATTCTGGATCTTTACGTTGGGGACTCGTCAACCTGTTGGGCTTAACCTGAGATATGACATATCCGGTTGTGTCTGATATAGTTTAAATTACCATATGTGTCTTTAAAGTGGGAAAATAATGATAAAATCCATAAAAAAAATAACAAAATTCATAAAGAAATGGGGATTTTAGTGAAAAATAATATTTAGTGAAATAACTTCTCAGCCCTGCCCCTTTGTAACTTCCGGTCCCAGACTTCAGTATCTGAGTCTACAGCCGACAGCTCTTTCTGCCTAAGCTACACAGCAGCAGTCAGTGAGGTTGGAGGGGGGGTGTCTGTGATGTCACTCTCAGTCCTTCCCTGCAGACATCCATTAACCCTTACTGCTGGTTTTCCCTTTCCTGAACTGCTCCTTTCTCTCCCCTTCTGCCCTATTTATTTAACCCCCTCTCTGCCCTGTTCATCTTCCTCCCCCTCCTTTCACTGCTTGTTCCTTTCTCTTGCCCTGCAATAATTGTGGAAAAGAAAGAAAAGCAAACTTCTGTATAAATAATACATAATCTGCTGCTAAAAGTATTTTATTCTTTTCTGGGGGCAATGTGTTTCAGCAGTTAGTCTAACTACCATAGTCATTTTCTACACAGTATTATGTTGTATACAAAAAGCAAACAACATATTTTGGGGTTTCCTTTGTCACTACCAGCATCTGTTATTATAGGTTATAAAATTCCAGAACATCAGCTGCATTTATTCCCTTGCAACTCCCTATAAATTGTTCCGTAACAGCTGCATTTCCCCTTGCAACTGATCATAAATTATCCCAGAACAGCTGCATTTATTCCCTTGCAACTCCCTGCACCTGACCATAAACTGTTCCAGAACAGCTGCATTTCCCCTTACAACTCCTTGCACCTGATCATAAACTGTTCCACAACAGCTGCATTTTACCTTGCAACTCCCTGCACCTGATCATAAATTGTTCTGGAACAGCTGGATTTTACCATGCAACTCCCTGCACCTGATTATAAATTGTTCCAGAACAGCTGCATTTTACCTTGCAACTCCCTGCACCTGATAATAAATTGTTCCAGAACAGCTGCATTTATTCCCTTGCAACTCCCTGCACCTGTTCATAAACTGTTCCACAACAGCTGCATTTTACCTTGCAATTCCCTGCACCTGATTATAAATTGTTCAAGAACAGCTGCATTTTACCTTGCAACTCCCTGCACCTGATCATAAATTGTTCCAGAATAGCTGCATTTATTCCCTTGCAACTCCCTGCACCTGTTCATAAACTGTTCCACAACAGCTGCATTTTACCTTGCAATTCCCTGCACCTGATAATAAATTGTTCAAGAACAGCTGCATTTTACCTTGCAACTCCCTGCACCTGATTATAAATTGTTCCAGAACAGCTGCATTTATTCCCTTGCAACTCCCTGCACCTGATCATAAATTGTTCCACAACAGCTGCATTTTACCTTGCAACTCCCAGCATCCGATCATATATTGTTCCAGAAAAGCTGCATTTCACCTTGCAACTCCCTGCACCTGATCATAAATTGTTCCGGAACAGCTGCATTTTACCTTGCAACTCCCTACACCTGATAATAAATTGTTCCAGAACAGCTGCATTTTACCTTGCAACTCCCTGCACCTGATCATAAATTGTTCCAGAACTGCTGAATTTATCTCCATGCAACTCCCTGCAATTAACACACAATTTGTACCAGAGTACTGCATTTATTCCCTTGCAACTCCCTGCAATTAAACATAAATTGTACCAGAAATGCTGCATTTATTCCCTTGCAACTCCCTGCAATTAAACAAATTGTACCAGAAGTGCTGCATTTATTCCCTTACAACTCCCTACACCTGATCATATATCAATATGAAGGAAAACAAACCTACAGCTGCTGTTCTGGAATATCATAACAGTAAATACTAATGTACACTGTTTGTATACGTTTTATAATGTAATAGAGGCAGATAGTTGCACAGTGTATAACAATATATTATGGACTATAGAATATGTCCATTTGGGCAGGTACATTTGTGACTGATGCCTATTTGCTGGGGAACACAAGAGCATACTGTTGTACTTTAAATAAAAGAAAATACTACTATTACATACTACTATTACATTAACCTTCACATTTATTGATTTATGTTGAGCATTTAAGGTACATTGTTACAAGTGAATGATCAGGCAGCAGCATAAGACAGTTATGTGCAGGCTGGAAAAACACAGGACAGAGGGGTTTGGTTGCTACAAACTCCAGAGTTCAGCCTGTCAGTCAGTGCTGTGACCACTTCCTGTGAGAGAATGAACAGACCCGCCCACTCTTCATTTCAGCCTAGACCCTGAGCAGAGAGGTTCTCTCTGCAGCTCTGATATAATGACAGTAATAGGAGGTAAAATGCTTTCAAAATGTTGTCCTTTCTGCATCATTACATGTTTTGAGGAAGGATGAATAATATATCTGAATATGAAGGTTATACAAAATGCTCCCTTTAAAGACTGGAGACCAAAACAGCACTACATATTCTAGAATGGGCCTTTGTAAAGAGGAAGTACATGTATGAGACCTGTTATTACCTGTATAGTACTCTCCTCCTGTGATTCTATACCCTTCTAATGAAGGACATTGCTGGCCTGCAGCTGACTGGCATTGCTTGCTACATCCACACTACAGGCTGTTCTCCATCAAGGATGTGTTTAACTTAATCCCATTAAGAATACAAGTGACTTGCCTATTCTACATCCCAAATGCATAACTTTACATTTATCAATGCTGAATCTCATCTACCACTTAGCCGCCTATTTTACCATTGTTCAGTTCTCCCTGGAAGTGATGAAGTGGCTTGAATAGTTTTGTGTCATCAGCAATTACAGATACATTGCTTAAAAATAATTAACAAATGAAATATATTGGTGCATTAAGCCAGTTTTTTTTATAACTATGAAAAATCGCCTTAAAACCTGGCCATTCATGTTTTACTAGATCACTGACAACTGAACTTACTAAAGGCACAGGGCAACTGTATTTGTAAGTCGTCATGGGTTCAGCCATCACTTTCAGCTGTTGAGGATGGGGTGTCTGAGAGTCACTCCTAGCCTGTATATATACACAGTGCAAAATAGTCAGTCACAATAAAAACTCCTTATAGTAGGGCAGAATTTGGAATATTACAAATCAATTAAATAAAATTAATTACAAATGCTGTTGACATAACATGCTGCATGTTTTAATTTCCCCTTTAATGGGCAACTTAAACTCTTCCACTTTAAGGGCCTTTTCTGGGGGGGGGGGTGTCTTTTAGTTTACCCAGGAAAACAATATATTGTTTTTTTCAGGATAACTGGAGCTTTCAAAACATGCTAGAATTTTGGTGTAATTCCATACTGTAAAACGATATAGGACAAGAACTATGCATTATTAGAAAAACCAGATTCTGGCTAAAAATGGGTGAATAGATCAATGTACGGCAAATTACGAAGTTGATATTCTTCCCTAAATTTATAATTAAAGAAATTGGCGAATTTTTTAAAAAATTAACTCCAATGGCTTCCAATCGACAGCATCCTATCTCCCACACATCATTAGGTACCACTGTAAAACACCCTAAATATGATTGCAAAGAGTCCACTAAACTAGTGGCGGAACTACCGGGGGAGCAGGGGGTGCGAGCAGGCCAGGGCCCGCACCCCCTCAGGGCCCCCCGACAGCCCTCGCGCCACTGAAATCCGGTGAGTATGGAGGGGGGCGGGGGCCCGGCTGTGCGTCACACACCAGGGCCCGCCCCCTCTAGTTATGGTACTGTACTAAACAGTTTGATGCCCAACATGTATAGGTTTACCTAAACATGTGGCATATAGGGGCCCAAAAATGAAGATCCCCATATGGTCTGTCATTTCAGGTACTGCAAAATCAACACATTTACATAGTTTGGGGGGGGGGGGCAAAGATAGAAAAAAGTAAGTTCACCCCAGAAAACCATATATTTTCGGAATTTACACATTCCCCTGAATCCAAAGCAGCAACCCGCAAACCTTTCCTAAATTTGGCAATTTTGGTGTCTTTTCCAAAAATCACCTCAAAACTTCCACCCTGCAGCAACAAATTGAGATCTACACAGATCTCTCCAGAGCCATACCAGGATATTACAACGCTACTCTGCCAGCACACCTTACCACTGGGGATACCCGGTGAAACTTATAATACTACGCAATGGTACCCCAACCACACTTACATCCCTGGAAGAGGCTAGGAAAGCATTAGCAAGATGGAACATTCCAACCCAACCGATGGAACAGAGGCGTACCAGAAGGAACTCGCCTCATCCTACACCGAGCAAAGTCTTCAAACTGTGGAACACTGTTTCCGATGGCTGATACAGACATGATGTAAAGTTCTGTCACTCAAACAATGTGATCCTGTAAAAGCAAGTATATAAAATTGCAACACTACCATTCAGGCCAGTGCTTTTTTATCAAGAAACTCACTTTTGCAAACTTAATCCACCAAAGTTTCTCAACAAAAAATATACACAGTTTTCATGCCTACTCCCCTAATAAGACAAAAGGAGTTTCGATCCTCATAAGCTCTACAAAGTGCCAACACAAGTGTTGAAGATAGTTGCAGACCCCTCGGGCACGATTTATTGTTACAGTTTAAGCTGGGTAACACAGCTATATGCCCCAGACGAAAACCAAAACAGTTTTTAGCAGCAACACTATCGAAACTAGCCCAACACAAGAAAGGCAGATGTATAGTAGCAGGGAACTTCAATACAACACCAGACCCCACTTTAGATGTTCACAGAACACCTATAAACCCCACCTATACAAACTGCCAAGCAAAAAAGTTTACTACACCTCCATAGATGTCTGGAGAGCCAAACATCCAAGAGAGAAAGAGTATACATATTTTTCCCCTAGACATGCCACACACACACGAGAATAGATCTCATTTTAGCTGATCCACAAACATCAGGCCAAATCTCCAAAACCTGGATTGGCCTCCGAACATGGTCAGACCATGCCCCAGTTTGTATAGAACTATGGCCTTCACACAACAAGCAGGGCGATGTGAAGACTCAATGAATCACTAATTACCAAAACAGAGTCTAAACAAGCTATACAAGGCAAAATTAAACAATATTTTCAGGAAAACATACAACCCGAAATGGACCGCCAAATACTTTGGTTGGCTCATAAAGCAGTCATTCGGGCGAACTGATTTCCCTAGCAAAAAGCTATAAGAAACAAGGAATCTCACAACATCAAGTTAGAACAAAAATTTACGGAGTTGGAAAAACAGCATCTAACTCAATCTACTGCTGTGATCCAGCAAGAGATAACGGAGACTAGAGCTAAACTTAACTAAATATAATTTGCCAAAACACAGTATAGACAAACTATTAAAACAATTTTACTACACAAAGGGTAACAAGGCCAAAAAAACTTCTGGTCTCACAGCTGCAACAAAGGCAAGCGAGGGCAAGAATAGCCTATATTTCGACACCCCAAGCCAAATTGACAGACCCCAAACATATAGCCGACCAATTTGCAACATACTATTCTAAACGATCTCCAAAAGGACCCCACAGAATCTCAACGCACAATGGAAGTGATATGCCAATATCTCAGAGATATCCCACTCCCCAACAACTGGACAGTTTAAATAAGGAAATCACACAAGAGGAAATAAAACAAACAATTTCAGACCTTAAAGGGGACCCGTCACCCAAAAAAATTATTCAAAATCCTATTTTATCACATTAGTCAAGCAAAATGAACTTTAATTACACTGTTTAAATTATTTGAATCTTGTTTCCTTCAGTCTGGGAATTCAAAATGGTAGCAAGCAGGCAGCAGCCATTTTGTGGACACTGTTTTTAAGGAAAGCCTTGCATCATCTCAGAATCTTGTTTGTGCACCAGAATGGGGGACCTGATGTCCATTCCCATGCCCTGGCTACACAATTAAATGGTAAAGAGAACGGGGGGATGTGTGGAGAGCAGTGACATCTAGGAAGTGCTGAATGGAAAGTGAAAGTAATTGTCTGCCCCGCCTCTATGCCCAGGGCATAGAGGAGGGGCAGACAATATTTGATTGATAGCTGAGATTTTTAAATGAGCTTACAGCAGCTATGAATGCTTTAATAAAAAATAGAAATTGGATTTCATGTTTAATTTGAAAAGAACTTTTATTATACAGATTTTTGTGTCTGGGTGACAGGTCCACTTTAAACGGCTAAATCCCTGGGGGGACATGGTTTCACTAATCTATACTATAAACAATTTAAACAGACCTTGATACCCCATTTAGAAAGACTCTACAACAATATTAAAGACACAGGCAACATTACCCTGGAATTTCTACTAGCACAGATAGTAATGATCCCAAAGCCTGGCAAAACCCCAGACCTTTGCCAAAACTATCGCCCTATAGCACTGTTAAATGCAGACTTGAAACTTTACGCCAAGATCCTAGCAACCCGACTTAGTACCCTACTCCCATCCTTAGTTAATAATGATCAAGTGGGATTTATTATGGGGAGGCAGGGCTCAGATAATACGAGAAGATTCCTACTCTGCTGCACATAATTAAACAAACCAAACAGCCGACGGTTCTTCTTTATTTGGATGCTGAGAAGGCGTTCGATAGGGTCCATTGGCTATATATGAGGTAAACATGAAACCATTTTGCCTTAAGCTCAAAGTTCATACAGGCAATCCATCCCCTCTATTTAGCATCATCTGCCAAAGTGAATGTCTCGGGGGCCCTGTTGGACGCCTTACCACATCACAAGTGGAACACACCAAGAGTGTCCACTTTCACCACTGATTTTTGCCCTAATGGTAGAGCCACTGGCCCAAGTAATCAGATCAAATCCTGATATTAAAGGCCTGGTTCCAGAAAATTGGATTGTTCGTGGATGACATCCTATAACCCTTGACCAACCCGACAGTAACTATACCCAACATCCTGAAAAAATTACTACTTTTTCAAAAAGGTTTCATGGTACAAAATAAACACGACCAAAACCCAGGCATTATCCATAAACATACCACAACCAGCTTTAGATGCTCTCAAACAAGCATTTCAATTTGAATGGCGGGACTTATGTTGTTTATTTAGGGTTAAATTGCCAAAAGACCCAGAAGCTATTTATTGAACAAGATAAGTACTAAGTGGCAAAAAGAACACATATCATGGCTGGGCCGCATAGTTGCGGTAAAAATTTATTGCCCCAGATCTTGTACCTATTTAGGACTTTTCATATCTCTTTGCCCCCGATCTACCTCAAAACGCTACAACGAACAATGAATAGGTTCATATGGTAAGACAAACAACCCAGAGTGAAATTTCAAATAACACAATACCCTAGAGCAGTGTTGTCCAATTTCTGTGGTACCGCGGGCCAAACATTTTTTCATGTGGTGGAGGAACGATAATGAAAGTCAGTGGTGGCCCTCCCCTGTTGTATTATCCACTCCCCTATGGATAATACAACAACCACCCAACACATGATTAAACACCTTGGGTGCCCTTAACAACAATTTCCAAATGCTAACAAACTCTAAGACCAAACCCCTAACAGGCTTAAATCCCACAGGTAGCATAGGGCAAGCAGAGAATGGCACACACAAGCAGCACTGGGCAAGCAGAGAATGGCACACACAAGCAGCACAGGGCAAGCAGAGAATGGCACAACCAAGCAGCACTGGGCAAGCAGAGAATGGCACACCCAAGCAGCACTGGGCAAGCAGAGAATGGCACACCCAAGCAGCACTGGGCAAGCAGAGAATGGCACACACAAGCAGCACTGGGCAAGCAGAGAATAGCACACACAAGCAGCACTGTGCAAGCAGATAATGGCACACACAAGCAGCACTGGGCTAGCAGAGAATGGCACATACAAGCAGCACTGGGCTAGCAGAGAATGGCACATACAAGCAGCACTGGGCTAGCAGAGAATGGCATATACAAGCAGCACTGGGCAAGCAGAGAATGGCACACCAAAGCAGCACTGGGCAAGCAGAGAATGGCACACCAAAGCAGCACTGGGCAAGCAGAGAATGGCACACCCAAGCAGCACTGGGCAAGCAGAGAATGGCACACACAAGCAGCACTGGGCAAGCAGATAATGGCACACACAAGCAGCACTGGGCTAGCAGAGAATGGCACACACAAGCAGCACTGGGCTAGCAGAGAATGGCACACCCAAGCAGCACTGGACACACAGAGAATGGCACACACAAGCAGCACTGGGCAAGCAGAGAATGGCACACACAAGCAGCACTGAGTAAGCAGAGAATGGCACACACAAGCAGCACTGAGTAAGCAGAGAATGGCACACACAAGCAGCATTGAGTTAGCAGAGAATGGCACAAACAAGCGGCACTGAGTAAGCAGAGAATGGCACACACAGGGAGGGAAGGCAGAACAGAGCAAGAGACAGGGAAATCAATCATTCTAATATGTACTACATACAGTGACACAGTGCTTGTGCCCCATTAGCATTTTGAATAAGCTGTGAACAGGTGAACATGTGGGCAGTTTCAGTCTGGGTTTCAGGTTTGAACAGTACATGGCTTTAGGATATAAACAATAGAGGTGTCACAAGTGTGAATAATGCAGGGGGGTCACAGGTGTGAACAATACAGGGGATTAGAGTCTGAATTTGAGGTTTAAACAATGCAGGGGCCAGTTAATCTCTGTAGTGATTACAGGTAAACAGACAGAGCATGAGGGGGGCCGCCAGTTGGACAGCAGCATCGGGAGGTCTGGGTATACCAAACATAAAAGCATACCACATGGAAACAATATTGGAATCGGTCATCCGAATGCATGCCCCAATAGGACAGAAAAAATAGATTGATTTAGAAACAGGGTATGCAGACCACCAACAGCTCACGCAATACATCTGGCTTGACAAACAAACTAGACCTGCCACTAACTTGCTACCACCAGATTCACCATGCAAACATGGCATAAACTGGTTACCAAACACAATTTTAGTGTGTTCCCCTCCCCGCTGCTCCCAATATCAGCGTTGCCCAAGGTTATTCCACAAATTCGGGTCTCTAGATGGACTGAGGCAGGGATCAAGCAGCTCCAAGACCTATACTTTGGGAATACTCTGGAAACATTTGAGAGGTTATCAGAGAAATACCAATTAAGACCACAAGACAATTATACTTGCCTCCAAATTACCCACTGGCTACGTTCACAAAACAAGGGCTATAAAAATAGTCAACACAAAACCAACATTGAGTATTCATGCAAACAAGCACGGAATGGGAGACGACTCATCTCAGATTGCTATAGGCAGATGTTAGCACAAGACCTGAATGAAAAATTGCCATACATGATCAAATGGGAGCAATATCTCCATAAACACCTTTACAATACAACAATGGCAGAAAGTACTTACTGCCCCACAAGGAGCGACCAAATGCACCAACCATAGAGAAGGCCACATTTAGTTGATCTACAGGTGGCATCTGACCCTGGACAAGCTGGCTAAAATCTCGCCAACTTACCCAAGGGCTGAGGACAGCAGGTCACACTACTCCATATGTGGTGGGACTGCTGTATAATTTCAGCATTTTGGCAAAGCATCTTTCAAATGATAACACAGCTACTCAAACAACAACTCCCTAAAGCCAGAGACAGCCCTCTTCCAGATCTACCCAATAAGACTAGCCAAAACCAACAAGAAATTACTATTTCACATATTTAATTCTGCTACTACCCTCATAGCCAAATAGACCCCAAATAAAAATAGTGCATATGAATTTTCTCCACTGTCAACTCACCTTCTGTGAACAAAGCCACTGGACTGAATATAATGTGCCCAAGACCCTCTAACAGCAGAAAGACCCCCCTAAAACCATATATTTTTGTAAAGAACACATTCTGACGAATCCACAATTGCTAATAATGTGTTTGTACTTCAAATGATCAAAGCAAATGATGCTAAAAAAAACAACAATGCAAGCACAAAATCATAAAAATCAAAAACAATTAGGCAAATCAATGAAATAACAAAATAACTCATCCGACAGAGTGGTTAGCAGTCAGAATGCTTGATCCAATTGTCACGCCGTTTTTAGCAGAATAACAAGAGGGAAACTGATAAAATAAAGAGTTAAAAATATATATGTGTGTGTTCATGTGTGTGTACAGCTCTAAAAAGTGTGTAAATGTGTGCATATTTGTACGTAAGTGTGTAACAAAACCACAGAAAAGCAAAAAAACAAAAACCCTACCAATAGTTACATGAGTAGTGTGTGTGTGTAAATGTGTGTACATCAGTAAAGAAGCGCCACTTACCATTTCTGTGGCTGAGGGAGTGCTTGGCAGCGTTGGAGGGCCCAGGATCGCTCACAGGAAGTGAGTGGGTGGCGCTGGATCGTGTCCCACAAGGTCTGTGACGTTCCTGCGATGTAAGTCTTGTTGAAGTCAGGTCCTGCGTCGATCAAGACGCAGGACCGTGGTGGCAGCCCCCTTGGCTCATTGCCTAGGGGGTTGGGGACACAACATACTCGGCTGCATGGCGGCAAAAGCCGACAGTGCAGCGAGGGAGTCCTTGACTGTGCAGCACGTAGGCATTTTCCTGCCAGAACGTAGTACCTACGTGCTTGGCAGTTAAAGGGTTCAATTTTGAAAAAAAAAAAAGAAAAAAAAAACTAAAAAATAAAAGATGGAAAGCAATTAAAATAAATCTATTTCTGGTGAGCAATCTGAAAATAACAACTGAAAAAACTTGTTTGGAAGGTGAACAACCCCTTTAAGTCTACTAAAAATCATTTAGATATTAAATAAACCCAATAGGATTGATTTGCTTCAATAAGGAGTTATATCTAAAGCTGGCCATAGACACAAAGACAAAGTCATACAAAACAAAGGTTTGTATGATTTTTGGACAGTGTGTGGATCGCCCCCAACATTTTTCGTACCATGGCAATCAGTCGTTTAGTCAATTGGACAGGTTAGTAGATTTCTGTTGGCTAATGATAATATCTCTATAATGGTTAGATGCAGGTCTGAAGACTGCAGCGGACAATCATTCATCTAATATAAGGATAAATCTGCATGTCTATGGCCAGCTTTAGTTGGGATCATGTACTGTTCTATTATTACAGAGAAAAATGGAAATTTTTATAAAAATGTGAATTATTTGATTAAAATAAAGTCTATGGTACATGGCCTTCCTGTAATTGGGAGCTTTCTGGATACTGCGTTTCTGTATAACAGATCCCATACCTGTACTTGCATAGCGCACTACCCCACAGTGCAGTACACATGAGCTCATGCTAGTCTGGGTATGTTCATGAAGTTCCTGGCGAATGGGAGCAGGCACAGGTACAAAAGCATATACAATAACCTGCATTTTTGTGTACAAGGGATATGCTACAGCTGCTCTGTGCCTTAAACATAAAATATGTAAATACATATATATATATATATATATTTTTTTTTTACCGTTATTTCTTGCGAAATGGCTTGAGGCACAACAGACTGGCCAAGTTGCTTCAGTGTACTAGGTTTCAAACCAGCAGCTTTGATGGAGGCTGGAATCTCTGCATATAGTAAGAAAATGGGTTAACAAGGGAACCAGGAAGAAAGGTTTTACATTCCAGTACACCACTTTGGCTAAAAATATCTTATGGGGCAGATTTATTATGTGGTGCAAAAAAAACGGAGGAATAATTCACCACACATCACAGGCATCGCCATTTAAAAACCAGTGTAAAAATGGTAATTTTTTATGAACTTTTGCTTTGAGCAACTTCCATCAGAACTTACTTACAAAGGTCTGATGCAGTGTAAAAGAACGGCATAAAATCTGGCGTTCAAATGGCATAAGATAAAACACACCTTAATAAATTCGCCATTTATTTTAAACAGCTTATTACACAGTTTTTTCAGCGAACTTTGTTTCACACAGCATAATAAATAGGTCCCTGAGTGTGTTACTTTGTGTTTCGGGCTTCAGCCTGGGAATCACTGTGCAGAAGTCTAAGAATCGATTATTTTTCATTTGAGTTTTTTCTTAAATAAGAAACCATTTGGCTTGTGAGTTAAACCTAATATTTTTTTTTTTTTAAAGGTTTTTATTTTGCATTTTAAACAAATCAATAAACAATAAACAGCACATATATGCTTGACACTTATTCAGCTTTATTTAACAATTATTTTATATGTACAGTGGTGATTTCAAGAAATAGTTAGCAGATATCATATATTTCAGAGCACTTTCTATAAGTCAATCATCCGGAAGGGATGCATGAGGGTTGACGTCTAAACCAAGGGTCCCATATTTTCCCGGGTGTTCCCCTAGCATTGTACGTCAGTTTGATTAGGTGTAATGTACAATTTATTAAGTCAGTCCATTACTGCAGTGAGGGAGAGTTGGGGCTCATCCATTTCATAATTACTAGTTTTTTTGCGTAGAAGAGGATCGACCTTAGAAGTGTTCTGGATTTTTGTAGGGGCACTACCTCATCTATAATACCTAATAAGCAAATCTCAGGGGACTTGATTCCTTGAAAGGATAGGAATACATTGGTGTATTGTATGACTTCTGTCCAGTATGCTGCTACACTAGGGCTGTCCCATATCAAATGGAGGAAACCGGCTTTTTCCCTGCCGCACTTTACACAAGTGGCTCCGTCTAGTCTACCCATAGCTTTGAGCCTCAGTGGGGTGATATAAATTTGTTGAATCATGTTAAATTGAATCATTCTATCCCTGAGTGATATTAGGCAGGGGTATAAGTTATCTATAGCCTTTTCCCATTGGTCCTCCTCTAGAGAAGGGATAAGTAACTGCCATTTTTGTTTGGCTTTATTGAATGGGGGAGGTTGTGAGGATTGAATTATATTGTACAGCTGAGATAGTTTGGTGGGATCTGGAGTCTGGCTTCCCATGCCAGCAATGTGGGTGTAATTTGAAAAGAGCTGAACTGTGCATAAAATGTATGTCTCAGTTGGAAGCATCGGAATATTTGTATATCTTGACGATTCAGTTTGGCTTTTAATTACTACTGATATACCTTTAACAAAGGGAGTTTGTCTCAGAATTGTTGCCAGCTGTTCGATAGCTAGGGCAAATAACAGGGGCGACAAGGGGCAACCCTGTCTAGTTCCTCTACCCAAGTCGAATACCCCTGATAGAATGTTGTTTACCCGGATTTGGGCTGTGGGATTCTTATATAACAGTTTTAGCCATGTGATAAAGTTCGGGCCAAACCCAAATTTCTCAAGTATCTGCCAGAGGTATGGCCAACTGACCAAGTCAAAGGCCTTTGTTATATACAGCGAGGCAACAGCTCCGTTGAATTGTTGTTGATTGGCTAGTTGAATGTGTGTGAACAATCTTCTCAGATTAATGGGCGTAGTTTTATTAGTCTGATCCGGATGAATGAGTGATGTAATAACCTTAATTAACCTATTCGCCAGTAATTTAGCAAGTATTTTAGTGTCAGCGTTAATCAGCGATATAGGCCTATACAGGTCCGGATTGAGAATTAAAATAGGCCCTGGCATTTCAGGTACACAGAGGCCCAATCAGCCCACTCAGAGGCCCAAACAGCCCCCACCAGCCCACTAAATACTGACTTTCTATGGCACCTTATAGCAGCCCCTCTGGCATTTGCCAGAACCCACAGATTGCCAGTCCAGACAATTAGGATTAGGGCCTATAGGATTCCCATGAATACGGGTCTTTCCCTTCTTTAAGCATCAGCGTAATTATTGCATTGTAACATAAGGAGGGAAGTTCTCCCCTCATGGATACATGAGAGAATGTGTCTAGGAGTTTGGGGGATATTTGTTTGGCCATTAATTTATACCAGGCAGCTGGTAAGCCGCCTGGGATAAAAACTTAAAGGGATACTGTCATGGGAAAAAAATTTTTTTTCAAAATGAATCAGTTAATAGTGCTGCTCCAGCAGAATTCTGCACTGAAATCCATTTCTCAAAAGAGCAAACAGATTGTTTTATATTCAACTTTGAAATCTGACAATGGGGCTAGACATATTGTCAATTTCCCAGCTGCCCCATGTCATGTGACTTGTGCTCTGATAAACTTCAAACACTCTTTACTGCTGTACTGCAAGTTGGAGTGATATCACCCCCCTCCCTTTCCCCCCCCCAGCAGCCAAACAAAAGAACAATGGGAAGGTAACCAGATAACAGCTCCCTAACACAAGATAACAGCTGCCTTGTAGATCTAAGAACAGCACTCAATAGTAAAAACCCATGTCCCACTGAGACACATTCAGTTACATTGAGATGGAAAAACAGCAGCCTGCCAGAAAGCATTTCTCTCCTAAAGTGCAGGCACAAGTCACATGACCAGGGGCAGCTGGGAAATTGACAAAATGTCTAGCCCCATGTCAGATTTCAAAATTGAATATAAAAAAATCTGTTTGCTCTTTTGAGAAATGGATTTCAGTACAGAATTCTGCTGGAACAGCACCATTAACTGATTCATTTTGAATTTTTTTTTTTTTTTCCCCATGACAGTATCCCTTTAATATGCAGACATCAAAGGGTGACCTGGACTGCAATCCAAACTAAAACTGATTGACTGACTGCTTCACATTTTGCTACATGGATAGCACAATATTTACCTGTGGTCAAGATGGTCAGTGTGCCAGCAGCACATTCTCCACTCAGAGTTTGGACAGTTTTAGCAGGAGCAGGCAATATGGCTCTTATAGGCCTGGAAATCAGTGGGGCTAGTCGGGATTTAGGGGCACACTTTGTTTCCTTTAAATTTTGGGGTGAAGGGGAAGACAGCAAGCTTGCCCTAGAAAACAATATATGGCATAAATTAAGTCAGAATGTAGAAAAATACTTGTGTATATTCTGGATTAATTAAGTTTCTGTCAAGGTCACTACCATATAAGAAACAGCACAACACAAGTTACTGACTTTAAAGGAACAGTAACATCAAAAAATAAAAGTGTTTAAAATAATAAAAATATAATGCAGTGCTGCCTTGCACTGGTAAAACTGCTGTGTTTGCTTCAGAAAAACTACTATTGTTACTATTGTTTACACAAATAAGCTGCTGTGTAGCAATGGAGAAAGCCATTCATAGGAGAAAATGTTCAGGTTACACAGCAGAAATCAGATAATGTCTGTAGAACATAATGGTGTTGTCTGTTACCCACTATTTAACCTCTACCATATAGCCTTTTTTCAATTTCCTCCATTGCTACACAGCAGCTTGTTTATATGAACTATAGTTGTGTTTCTGAAGCAAACAGAACAGTTTTACCAGTGCAGGGCAACAGTACAAAATATTTTCATTACCTTAACACTTTCATTTTTTGGTGTTACTGTTCCTTTAAGCCTTTATCCAAGGCTACAGTAATCCAAAGATCTGCAGTTAGCTTTAATGCAGGTAGTTAGGGGTATGTGTAGGGGTTGTAGTCGAGTAGTTGATTTTTTTTCAACTCAATATTAACTATGCAATACTACAAGGATTTACTCACTTGGAACCAGGCACTTGACATGTAACTTTCGTATTCTCAGCTACAGGCTGTGCTTCAGTCATGTGGCCTACAGTTTCCCTTTTCTCTTCCAGCATGGAGCCTGGCCGCTTGGGAGCTTCTACAACCTCTGTGCTACCCCGTGCATTATCAGGCAGAATGTGAACATCTGAAACTATGACTTCCTCCCATTCCTCTACCTGTGTTGGAGGTGAGGAATGAAGGAGCTGATGGACAGCCTCTGTATTCTCTTTCGTTGACTCTGATCCATTTTTTGTCCCATAACAGAGCTCTTTAGCCTCCATACAGTCTGAAACCTTGGCTGGCAAGGATGGGGTGCAGATGAATGTTTCTTTTACTTGCGGTGTCTGAAAAGAGTTTAAGGCAGAACAGTGTTAGTCATGACTTATATAGTGGATAATGTACCCCATACTGTAATTTAAAAAGAAATTAAGTTACCGAGGAGTTATGTGACCTTCGGCCTCGTGCTTTTATACAGGTCACATAACTCCAAGGTGATTTCTAATATCTTTATAAATTATAGCAGGGGGTACATTATGCATTATAATCTACATTTTCTGGGTGCAGTGTCTTGATTCCTAAAAATGTCTGGCTCTGTTCTGCCCTTGCCTTCTTGCCTGCCACAGGTGATGTCATAGGGGAAAGGACTGGAGACTGAGGTGGGAGGGGGAGTGTGAGTTGAGAGGGAGGTTATGTGAAAATTGGGAGAGTTGGTGAGAAGGAATGGAGAGAGACCATGTGAGGGGGAGGGAGACCAGAGAGGGGGCTAGACAGAACCGACACTGAGATACAGGGAGTCAAACGTGAGACTGTGTCAGTGCAAAACGCTTCACACCCCTCCTGCCAGCCCCTCCCCATCGGCAATGAGTTTCAGAGCAGCACCGGTTAAATGGGAAGGAGCTAGAATGAGCCTGTCAGCCAGCACGGACTGACACAGAAAACCAGCATACCTGCTGCAACCGCTCCGCTCCCCTTTGATAATTACTCCTCCCCCTCCCCAATGAATTTCCCCGCACTATCAACAAGGGGAGGGAGATAAGAGCAGACATGGATCAGCAGGGGGAGCACATGAGACGGAAGTTATGAGGGGCCATATCTGAGAGGGAGTCAGAGGAAAAGAGCGCACTGTGCTGTAAGTAAAATCTGAGCCTGCGAGTCAGACTTGAGGGGGGAAGCGTGTAGAGAGAGCAGCGGCTGAAGTGATGTTCCATATAAACGGCGCGTTCTGATGTCAGAACGCGCTGTTTATATAGTGAATAAAGTACCCCCTCTTGTAAAATATAAGGATATTATAAGTTAGAGAGGAGTTTCATGACCATATAAAAACACGAGGCCGAAGGCCGAGTGTTTTTATACAGGTCATGGAACTCCGAGGTAACTTCTAATATCCTCATATTTTACAACTGGGGGTACTTTATTTATTATAATACACAAGTTTCAGTGAGTCATGTGACAGAAATGACATCAGAACTCACCGTTTATAACTGATGACATCAGAACTCACCGTTAATAAGGATATAATTTACAAGATATTCATGGCTTTTGTATATTATAAGGATATAATTTACAGTATGGTCCCATAGGGAAATGACCAGACTGTAGATTATATAAATATACGTGACGTGTATATAAATATGTAAAAATATTTTTGAGTCTGTTGTATGCCATGTTATTTGTATAAGAACAAGAGATGTATACAAACAACTAGAAGCACACAGCAGCCATAAAATACTGCTTTCTCTCTCTTTTTTTTTTAAATTTTAGTACGCTCATGCTCTTTCTCTGGGCCAGTAAATGTGATTTAATGTGCCTATGATACAGTAGCAAATGGAAAAACACAGACACACACCCCTCCAGCTGACCTGGGCAGGGTGCAGTATCACAGACAGAGAGACATAAAAACAGGAAGAATAAAATGAAAGAACTACAAATAAAAAGCTGTGTTTGTGTTTGAATAAAAGAAAGGAGGCCTTTGATTTTATATTTGAAAAGGTTATAGACATTTTTGTTTTTAAGACATGATTTCCCTTGTTTCCATTTATATCATACGGCAACCTGGAGAAACCATAACAGACTTAATTAAAGCCATGGGAGAATTTATTAAAAAATGCTAACTATGCATGAAAACCAGTCTTCACTAATGTGATGATTATAATCATGGTGTGATGGCAACATCAGTATCATTTCAGTCCTCCTTTTTCCCTCCTTAGAAAATAAGTCACAGTTCTTATCATTTTGATAAACGTAGAGGGAAAGGGTTATATGAAAATATATGTTGAACTGTTTTTAAAGTTGATGAATAGATTATTCTATATTTTACAACACTATTTAAAAAGAGCTCTGCTCACTCTCCCACGTTTCGCTATAGAAGACTACAAAATTACCTTTGGAACCCACTTTCCTCCAAGGACACGGTTACACATAGGACACTTCAGGGGCTTGTGCCGTGTGACGTATGTAAAGGAGCAGCCAGGATTGGTACAGCACCCACGTCCTCTTCTGGTGTAGGTTGTAGACTGTGGTATAAATAGTTATTTATATTGTATTGCCTTATAGCTATATATGATTAAATCTGAATCCTACATTTATTCACAATGCATCTTCTATCACTGTAGAAAACTAAGTGCAACAAGTTCAATTACGTTAGAAGGCCTTCAGCACAGTAACTCTTTCATAACTAAAGTTTCTTGCAAATTTGTGCTTAGCAAGAACAAACAATTGTCAAATGATTTCAGTTTAAACTTGGTTAGGGAAACAGCATTATGGAGCAGTAATCAGAAAGGCTTTATGAAGGATAGGTCATGTCAGACAAATTTGATAGGAAACTGGCTACAGGATCGGTACGGAAGGTGGTTGTTAATGATGCATTCTGTACTTGGAGTAAGGTTCTTAGTGGGGTCCCCCAGGGCTCGGTATTGGGTCCACTTTTATTTAACTTGTTCATTAATGACTTAGGGGGAGGGTATTGTAAGTAATG